>NW_024609822.1:202500-242500 GCF_018296145.1 Oncorhynchus tshawytscha
CATTCAGAATGCCAGATCGTCATAATACAGAGCATGGTGTTACTGATTATCACAATAATATACTCTATCACTGTCATCCAAAATAAAAGGCTGGAAATGATTGTTAATGCTGATGTTAGCAGTGTTGATGATGATGATGATGATGGTGATGATTGCGATGATGATGATACTGATGATGATGAAGATAGTGATGGTGATTATGATGATTGTGATGATGATAGTGATGATGATGATAGTGATGATAGCGATGATGATGATAACAACAACAACCCTGGTAACCACTACCAGATAGAGGATTTCTCAGTGGTCGAGCCTGAGGCCCAGGGGGCGGAAGTGAAGAGGATCATCTAGCAGAGCAGGACATGTGGTCAGGGTCAGGGGTCAGCTAGCTTCAACTGCTGCGCTGCTCCCCCGCACTGCAGCACACAGGAAGTCAGAACACACACATCCACACACACACACACACACACCATACGCCAAGAAACACTCGCTGTCATTTTCCCGGCAACCAGACAACATTCCCCCAGAAACAGCCGTGTCCTCTGTACACTGATGACCCACAGCACTAGAGCTGGTAAACACAGCCCACCCAAAGAGAGAGAGAGAGAGTGTGTGTGTGTGTGTGTGTGTTTTTGTGTGTGTGTGTGTGTTTGTGATTGAGAGAGAGAGAGAGAGAGTGTGTGTGTGTGTGGTTCTGGGCTACAGTCTGCTTTTCTATGGCTAAGGGTCATCTCCTGTTGCTTGACCTCCATGACCTTGGACTGGAACAACATGCATACATAGGCTAGTAGTCACACACCACGTGGACTGGGAATACGAGTGGTGGCCTATAGAGTTACACTGTATCCTGCAACTGATATCAAAACATACGTTGAAGAACATTTCTAAGTGTCAAAATTAGGATAACATAACAAATCATTCATCCCACAATTAGATTCCAATGGTTTCTATCTGTATCGGCAGGAAAACAAAACATATGTTGAAGACCACGGTGTTCTATACGTGTTGAAATACTACTGGTTGAAATACTACGTAAAAAACTGCGAAAAACATATTCTTGGTCGTACTGATGGTGAGTTGACGCTGATCTTATATTCAGTAGTTCTTCTCGGCTGTATGTAATGAAACCTAAGATGACCTGGGGTACTAGTGTAAGAAATAACATGTAAAAAAACAAAAAACTGCATAGTTTCCTAGGAACGCGAAGCGAGGCGGCCATCTCTGTCGGCGCCGGAAACGATGCAATCGTTAGGGGGATTGATTGAATGTGGAGAGGGTAGCAAGTTTTAAGTTCCTCGGCATACACATCACAGACAAACTGAATTGGTCCACTCACACAGACAGCATCGTGAGGAAGGCGCAGCAGCGCCTCTTCAACCTCAAGAGGCTGAAGAAATTCGGCTTGTCACCAAAAGCACTCACAAACTTCTACAGATGCACAGCATCGCAGGCTGTATCAGCATCCTGCACCGCCCTCAACCGTAAGGCTCTCCAGAGGGTAGTGAGGTCTGCACAACGCATCACCCGGGGCAAACTACCTGCCCTCCAGGACACCTACACCACCCGATGCTACAGGAAGGCCATAAAGATCATCAAGGACATCAACCACCCGAGCCACTGCCTGTTCACCCCGCTGTCATCCAGAAGGCGAGGTCAGTACAGGTGCATCAAAGCTGGGACCGAGAGACTGAAAAACAGCTTCTATCTCAAGGCCATCAGACTGTTAAACAGCCACCACTAACATTGAGTGGCTACTGCCAACACACTGTCAATGACACTGACTCTACTCCAGCCACTTTAATAATGGGAATTGATGGGAAATGATGTAAATATATCACTAGCCACTTTAAACAATGCTACCTTATATAATGTTACTTACCCTACATTATTCATCTCATATGCATACGTAGATACTGTACTCTATATCATCGACTGCATCCTTATGTAATACATGTATCACTAGCCACTTTAACTATGCCACTTGGTTTACATACTCATCTCATATGTATATACTGTACTCGATATCATCTACTGTATCTTGCCTATGCTGCTCTGTACCATCACTCATTCATATATCCTTATGTACATATTCTTTATCCCCTTACACTGTGTATAAGACAGTAGTTTTTTGGAATTGTTAGTTAGATTACTTGTTCGTTATTACTGCATTGTCGGAACTAGAAGCACAAACATTTCGCTACACTCGCATTAACATCTGCTAACCATGTGTATGTGACAAATAAAATTTGATTTGATTTGATTTGATTCTACTTGTCACCAGAGGGAAAACAAAACAACAAGGTATGTTCATTTCCCGTGCAACAGACAGGAGGATGCTGGAGCTACAAGTCGAAAAGAAAGATTATAGAAACACAGTGCATTCGGAAAGTATTCAGACCCCTTGAATTGTTCCACATTTTGTTAGGTTACAGCCTTATTCTAAAATTGACTACATTATTTTTTCCCCTCATCAATTTACACACAATACCCCATAATGACAGAGCAAAAACTGGATTTTTTAAATGTTCGCAAATGTATTAAAATAAAAAAAGGAAATAATACATTTCCATAAGTATTCAGACCCTTTACTCAGTACTTTGTTGAAGCACCTTTGGCAGCGAATACAGCCTGAAGTCTTCTTGGGTATGACGCTACAAGCTCAGTACACCTGTATTTGGGGAGTTTCTCCCATTCTTCTCTGCAGATCCTCTCAAGCTCTGTCAGGTTGGATGGGGAGCGTCGCTGCACAGCTATTTTCAAATCTCTCTTGACATGTTCGATTAGGTTCAAGTCCAGGCTCTGACTGGATGTTCAGAGACTTGTCCCGAAGCCACTCCTGCGTTGTCTTGGTTGTGTGCTTAGGGTTGTTGTCTTGTTGGAAGGATCTCTCTGTACTTTGCTCCATTCATCTTTCCCTTGATCCTGACTAGTCCCTGTTGCTGAAAAACATCGCTACACATGATGCTGCCACAACCATGCTTCCCCGTAGGGATGGTGACAAGCTTCCTCCAGACATGATGCTTGGAATTCAGGGAAAAGAGTTCAATCTTGGTTTCATAAGACTAGAAAATTTTGTTTCTCATGGTCTGAGAGTCTTTTAGGTGCCTTTGGGCAAACTCCAAGCGGGCTGTCATGTGCCTTTTACTGAGGGGTGGCTTCTATCTGGCCTGATAGGTGGAGAGCTGCAGAGATGGTTGTCCTTCTGGACAGTTCTCCATCTCCACAGTGGAACTCTGGAGCTCTTTTTTAAAATAGATTTGCTCAAATTTCTATAAACCTGTGTCTGCTTTGTCATTGTGGGGTATTGTGTGTAGATTGATTACAAAAAAAGTATATTTAATCCATCTTAGAATAAGGCTGGAACATAACAAAATGTGGAAAAAGTCAAGGAGTCTGAAAACGTTCAGAATCCACTGTACATCAATAAATGTCAAAAACAACTGACTCGTCTTTGACTGTACTCGTCTCTTAGCTGAGTCGACAACAACATTTGGAGCAACCAACAGAAAGTTTGCCCGTTGTCACGGGAAGTTTGTCCTTTCATCGTGTTAGCTGTAGTTCAGATGTTATGCAAATAAGACAGCTTCTCTAGGCCAGGCAGTTAGAGAGGGAAGTAATTAGTGTGTCAGTAAACCTGCCCTTCCTAGTGTCTCACTCCACACCACACCTGGATTCAAATTGTACTTGTTTTCTTTCAAATACTTTTAAGGCAGATTTCCTGGACACAGACTTGGTTGAAGATGGCAGGGGTTAAGACAAGAGGATTGTAATATCCCACAACTCTTTGCATGGATGCGGAAGAATTCTAAACAATGAGACCAGGAATGTGAGAGTAAATGACTGGGAAGGAATGGTAGCAGTACAGAAAACGTGTGATCAAAGTGTAAAATAAACACAATCATAGTGAATTTCAGCCTACTACTCAGCAAACACAAAGTATAACTGCTTTACTGTCACTCTATTAATTCAAACGTTTTTAAAATAATCTAAAATAATCCTGACCGCTAGTCACGTTTTCAATGCTAATCCTGTAGAGCCCAGTAAAGGCGCTGGTCCCATTCATTTGTTTATTTTCGAATGCTTCTGCATGGAAATATTATGTAGGCCAAGACAAGGCTTAAAGGGGAAGTTCAGGATTTTACAACTTGATGTTAGATGGTTCCTCACCGTGAAGGTAGTCTATGGGCCAGCAGAAACTGTAATACACAGTGAAATTTTCTTTAAACAGCCACTGCAAATTTCAGCTAAATTTAGCCACCAAAAGCTAACAATCAAAGGAGGTAATAGTGAGCATGTTTTTTAAACGGCCATATCACCTGAAATGAACTAAATTCAACTCCATGTTTGGTTTGATGTTACTCTGAACTATTTGAATACTACTTGAACCCAGCTCGCCAGGGTACAGACTGGACCAGTGGATCCAGAGTGGTGATCTCACATTATGGTGACATGTCAGAGGCCTAATGCTACCTGAGCTATGAGATGATTCATTTACATACAGCAGACTGGGAGGCTCTTGAAAGGTTATGCCCAGTGTTTGTGTTCTTTATAGGGCCCTGAGGTTTTTCATGACCATGCAGCATGCCCATGGAAAACTCTGGGTCCCACACAGCTAGAATGGATCCCTTGGTGTTCTGGGAGCGTTGGTTTTAGGTTGCAGGAAGGTTCTGTGAAAATGTCACTCATTGTTCTGGGAATTGTAGTTATAGGCTACACATAGACCCCAGATATATTCTTGGTAATTTCACCTGGTAAGAAAAACTCCTGTCCCCAGACTGTGTCCATACGGCAAGCGGTACCGGAGCACCACGTCTAGGTCCAAGAGGCTTCTAAACAGCTTCTACCCCCAAGCCATAAGACTCCTGAACATCTAATCAAATGGCTACCCAGACTATTTGCATTGCCCCCCTCTTTTACGCTGCTGCTACTCTGTTATTATCTATGCATAGTCACTTTAATAACTCTACCTACATGTATATATTACCTCAATTGACTCTGTACCAACACCCCCTGTATATAGCCTCACTATTGTTATTTTACTGCTGCTCTTGAATTATTTGTTACTTTTATTTCTTATTTTTCTTTAGGTATTTTACTTAAAACTGCATTGTTGGTTAAGGGATGGTAAGAAAGTATTTCACTGTTTTATTCGGAGCTTGTGACAAATAACATTTGATCTGATTTGATTACTGCATTCACCAGCAAGCTGAACATCTGAAGGAAAGACAACCGCCAGCTGTCGAGATTGAACCTCTGCGTTGTGTGAATCCCATATGAATCACAAATGTTCTTTTAGCTTATGAATATGTCCCTGAATGCTTCCTTTCAAACAAACCCAAACTGTCATCCAGAATTAGCTTGAAGAAGTCATAAAGGGACAGAGCATTGATTATTATCTGAGTTGAGTCTTCGATCTGAGTAATGGCCTCAGCCTGCAGTGTTAAATGATAATAACAGTGAGATGACTGTTCTGACACGTGGGCACACACACACACACACACACACACACACACACACACACACACACGCACACACGCACACACGCACACACACGCACACACACACACACACACACGCACGCACACACACACACACACACACTCGCACACACACAGTTCCATTAACACACACACACACACACAGTTCCATTAACACAGACACAGACACACACACACACCCACACACACACAGTTCCATTAACACAAACACACACAGTTCCATTAACACACACACACACACACACAGGCACACACACACACACAGTTCCATTAACACAAACACACACAGTTCCATTAACACACACACACACACACACACACACACACACACACACACACACACACGGGCACACACCCACACACACACAGTTCCATTAACACAAACACACACAGTTCCATTAACACACACACACACACACACACACACACACACACACACACACACACAGTTCCACACACACACACACACACACACACACACACACACACACACACACACACACACACACAGTTCCATTAAAGACCACTACTCTGCTCTCCCAGTCTGGTGCAGAAAACAATGATCCTCTGAAGAAGAAATCCTCTTATTGGCTCCATTTGTGAACTTCAAGACATTAAATATGTGCTATGAAGCATATACTGTATTTTGGTTCCATTACCATGTTATGGCCATGTTCTCAGTGACTGTATAGTATTTTTAGACATGGACGTTGTGCCTGAAGAGATTATATTATAATCAAATTGACCTGCATCCTAAATTGCACCCTATCCCCTACATAGTGCAATACTTTTGTGTGTATTGCACTATAAAGGGAATAAGGTGCCATTTGGGACACAGGCTAATTGAGTGTGTGCTGCCGTAGGGCCAGATGTGACACACCTGTAGTGGGTTGTGAAGCTAGAGGAGGACCCAGAAGAAGACAGGACATTTAGTCTTTACAGGCCAGACCACAGATGGGCTAGATGCGCACACTGGATAGATGCACACACTGGATAGATGCACACACTGGATAGATGCACACACTGGATAGATGCACACACTGGATAGATGCACACACTGGATAGATGCACACACTGGATAGATGCACACACTGGATAGATGCACACACTGGATAGATGCACACACTGGATAGATGCACACACTGTCTCAGATTGGCGAGCACAAAGAGACACACACACAGACAGCCACGCATGCACACACGCACACACGCGCACGCACACACGCACACACACGTGAATGGCGTAAACATATTTGTGCTGTACACGTTGACTTTGAACTGGGCTGGTCATGCTGTCACCTGTCTGTACCCTGCGGAGGAAATATTTACATGTTCATTTGCAAGGAAAATCTGCAGCCTTTTCTCTGTGTGCCCTCCGCACTCTAAAACAGCAGAACTTTTCTCACGACATGCTGAAGATTCAGCCAAACATGATTTTACACCACTTAAAAATAAGTTTGATTTTCAAAATATATCCACTACTTTATATAGCTTTCACTGATACAAAAGACAGCATTTTTATCAGGACTATAGTCAAGTGATGCCAAATTGAAGACTGATGAATGGCTATTTCAGACAGACAAATTGAAGATGGATGAATGGCTATTTCAGACAGACAAATTGAAGATGGATGAATGGCTATTTCAGACAGATAAATTGAAGATGGATGAATAGCTATTTCAGACAGACAAATTGAAGATGGATGAATGGCTATGTCAGACAGATAAATTGAAGATGGATGAATAGCTATTTCAGACAGATAAATTGGAAATCAAATGAACAGAAATAGATGGACGTCTTTCCTCTCCACTACCACCAGATAGAGAGACATTGTGCCAAGGGGAAAAAAATATAACTGGAAATACAACTCATGTGCCAATACATGTGATAAATCTTATGAATTGATCTAAATACAATGTAATGGGAACTGCTAGGAAGAAGCCTTGCAGCTGCTCTGGCGAACAGCATCCCAAGCCACCTCATCTATAACTCAATTTATATCAATACCCAGAAGCGAAGAAAAAGGAAGCTATTTTCATTCCTCTAGCTGATTGATGGATATATTTTCAGCGGGACCCCATATAATCACACTGACCTCCTAGGACCTGCTGGAAATGTGTCCAGGGTGAAGTGGCCCGTAGACGCTGACCTGGGGCCAGTTTGGAAATCCCACACTCATGGTTAGGGTTAGGATAGCGGGTGGGGAAGCCGATCCTAGATCTGTACCTAGGGGAAACTTCAGCCCGTACCAGGTAGCAGAAGCAATCATTTAAGCAAAGAAGTGGAGTGGGGGGTCAAAGAAGAACAGAAAAGAAGACAAAAGATACGTGACGAATAAACAACTCTGAACGCTGACAGAGAGAAGATGAATGAATAGGGGTTAATACAGGATGGTAGAGGATATGAATGAATAGGGGTTAATAAAGGATGGTAGAGGAGATGAATGAATAGGGGTTAACACAGGATGGTAGAGGAGATTAATGAATAGGGGTTAATACAGGATGGTAGAGGAGATGAATGAATAGGGGTTAATACAGGATGGTAGAGGAGATGAATGAATAGGGGTTAACATAGGATGGTAGAGGAGATGAATGAATAGGGGTTAATACAGGATGGTAGAGGAGATTAATGAATAGGGGTTAATACAGGATGGTAGAGGAGATGAATGAATAGGGGTTAACACAGGATGGTAGAGGAGATGAATGAATAGGGGTTAATACAGGATGGTAGAGGAGATGAATGAATAGGGGTTAATACAGGATGGTAGAGGAGATGAATGAATAGGGGTTAACACAGGATGGTAGAGGAGATGAATGAATAGGGGTTAATACAGGATGGTAGAGGAGATGAATGAATAGGGGTTAACACAGGATGGTAGAGGAGATGAATGAATAGGGGTTAATACAGGATGGTAGAGGAGATGAATGAATAGGGGTTAACACAGGATGGTAGAGGAGATGAATGAATAGGGGTTAATACAGGATGGTAGAGGAGATGAATGAATAGGGGTTAACACAGGATGGTAGAGGAGATGAATGAATAGGGGTTAATACAGGATGGTAGAGGAGATTCATGAATAGGGGTTAATACAGGATGGTAGAGGAGATTAATGAATAGGGGTTAATACAAGATGGTAGAGGAGATGAATGAATAGGGGTTAATACAGGATGGTAGAGGAGATTAATGAATAGGGGTTAATACAGGATGGTAGAGGAGATGAATGAATAGGGGTTAACACAGGATGGTAGAGGAGATGAATGAATAGGGGTTAATACAGGATGGTAGAGGAGATTCATGAATAGGGGTTAATACAGGATGGTAGAGGAGATTAATGAATAGGGGTTAACACAGGATGGTAGAGGAGATTCATGAATAGGGGTTAATACAGGATGGTAGAGGAGATGAATGAATAGGGGTTAATACAAGATGGTAGAGGAGATGAATGAATAGGGGTTAATACAGGATGGTAGAGGAGATGAATGAATAGGGGTTAATACAGGATGGTAGAGGAGATGAATGAATAGGGGTTAATACAGGATGGTAGAGGAGATGAATGAATAGGGGTTAATACAGGATGGTAGAGGAGATGAATGAATAGGGGTTAATACAGGATGGTAGAGGAGATGAATGAATAGGGGTTAATACAGGATGGTAGAGGAGATGAATGAATAGGGGTTAATACAGGATGGTAGAGGAGATGAATGAATAGGGGTTAATACAGGATGGTAGAGAGAGATGAATGAATAGGGGTTGAAAGGGGTTAACAGGATGGTAGAGGAGATGAATGAATAGGGGTTAATACAGGATGGTAGAGGAGATGAATGAATAGGGGTTAATACAGGATGGTAGAGGAGATGAATGAATAGGGGTTAATACAGGATGGTAGAGGAGATGAATGAATAGGGGTTAATACAGGATGGTAGAGGAGATGAATGAATAGGGGTTAATACAGGATGGTAGAGGAGATGAATGAATAGGGGTTAATACAGGATGGTAGAGGAGATGAATGAATAGGGGTTAATACAGGATGGTAGAGGAGATGAATGAATAGGGGTTAATACAGGATGGTAGAGGAGATGAATGAATAGGGGTTAATACAGGATGGTAGAGGAGATGAATGAATAGGGGTTAATACAGGATGGTAGAGGAGATGAATGAATAGGGGTTAATACAGGATGGTAGAGGAGATGAATGAATAGGGGTTAATACAGGATGGATAGAATGCATGAATAGGGGTTAATACAGGATGGTAGAGGAGAATGAATAGGGGTTAATACAGGATGGTAGAGGAGATGAATGAATAGGGGTTAATACAGGATGGTAGAGGAGATGAATAGAGGAGATTAATGAATAGGGGTTAATACAGGATGGTAGAGGAGATGAATGAATAGGGGTTAATACAGGATGGTAGAGGAGATGAATGAATAGGGGTTAATACAGGATGGTAGAGGAGATGAATGAATAGGGGTTAATACAGGATGGTAGAGGAGATGAATGAATAGGGGTTAATACAGGATGGTAGAGGAGATGAATGAATAGGGGTTAATACAGGATGGTAGAGGAGATGAATGAATAGGGGTTAACACAGGATGGTAGAGGAGATGAATGAATAGGGGTTATTACAGGATGGTAGAGGAGATGAATGAATAGGGGTTAATACAGGATGGTAGAGGAGATGAATGAATAGGAGGAGGTGGTCAGGAGAAATGGTGTCATGACGATCACAACTGATTCTGATCCTGAATTCTTGGAAATACAGAGAGAAGGCGGATAATACTTATGATAATCACCTTCCTACAGTATGTCAAGGTCCCGTTTTAAAATGCAGATGACAGATTATATTCACCTCCTCTCCCCCGTCCCTTATTTTTCCTGCTTTATTTATTTGTTCATTCATTTTTTATGTTGGCAAGCTGGACACACAATGGTGTCATTCATGCCTCTGATTCTGCCTCCCCAAGAGCCCCAGACCCTCCGGGCCACCGGGGGCCTCTCATCCACCCACACCAAACTCAGCCCAGCACCCAGGGGAGGCCAGCCAGGCCAGGGATGCTGCCTGGAGGGCAGAGACATGAACAGTTTGTCCTGGGAAAGAATGCACCAGACTACCTATTAACAGACATACATGAGACAGGCCTCCCTGTAGGATGTCAGCAGGCAGGGAGCGACAGCAACACAACGTTCCCAGAGACACACATACTCCACAGACACAATCCCATGGATGTGGCCATCTGATATGTGTGTTTCTCGAACAGTTCTCGAGTATGATGGAATCGATGCTCTGACCATTACTCATCCCTACATGATAACTTGAGTTATAAAGTGACACTTTTGATTAACAATAACATATCTGCTAGAATTGAACCAGTATATAGAGTTGTAAGCTATCCAAAAGAACATAGCCAGATTGCAGTCTAAATGTGAGAGCAGGTGCAGGAGTGTGGGAGTGTTAGCAGCAGCTGAGCATTATCTCCCTATTGTCATATAAACACGTATAAGACCAGAAATGAGCATTTTCATCCAAATACTGTACATCAGAATAATGAAGAAGTTAAGTGAAGTTACTAACAATAAACCCACTCCAAGGTTAGGTGAAAGTGTTTGCCCTATTCCTGGAAGAATAACACTTTTGCTGGTTTCAAACTCCTTTTGGTCAACATTATTCAACAGCTATGTCTGAGATGAAGAAACATCTCTGGTCCTCACTGCGTAGTTAGGCCTCCTAGCCCAGAAAGAACTCTTTCTTTTTTGCCAGACCTTCACTAATGCAATATAACAAATTAGTATAATTATGCTCCATATTGGAGATTGACGAAACAATGTGGCCCGTGGGGCAGGTGGAGGCAGGGTAGGAAGCAGGCAGCGTGGGTATTTGCTGACGGGAGTAACTAATTCATTGGCTACTTTTCGCTATTTCTCAGAGGACATTCTTGTATCTATGACATTACGGCTAATCAAATAAGCCCACTGGAATGCCAGTTCTTCCTCTCAAAATGTGATTCTCCTCCTAATGTGAAAATTATCCACCACCACATCACCAACCTCCACTGGGTCATGTTCATTAGGGCACGCAACGGAATACTTTTTAAAACCTTTTGCAATGAAATGAAAATGAAAATGAGATTTCTTAGTCCAGGTAGTCCCTTCCTGTTTCAGTACTTTTCTTTCCGTTTGGTGCCTAATGAACATGATGACCCAGTAAACTGGAATCCCTCCACTTCTCCCCTTGTCTCAGAGGTTCGCTTGAGCACAGTGGAGCTCCTTTCTCCTCCTCTTCCTCTTCCTCACCTCATCCAGACCTCACCTTGTGGAGAACAGAGGTGAGTGGTGGAGGGGAGAGGTGGGGGGGTGGAAGAGGACCATTTGATCTCTAGCTTGGGCCAACGACAAAAGAATTTGGCCCAGATCCGTTTGAGTTGTCTGGCTGTGCCATCGGGCTGAATGCTAATGCTAATTTAGCGCTATTGTTTTCACTGAACACAACAGGCTCCAGCTGTAGATACACTGAAACACATGGAGTGCACTGGGGAGGACAGATCCATCACCCAGTCCACACTGAGACAGATGTCCTCCATTTTGACACATTTATGGAGGAAATATGTTAAAAAGGAACGGCACAAAACAAATCCATGTCAATAATATATTTCCGCGCTTGACGTTTTGGCTTTGGAACAACTGAGAAAAACTAAAAGAAGCAGAAAAGGGGGGTTCTTTCCAAGCCCCAAACCACGACTATGCATTTCTGACCGCAGTTTGCCTGAACATGTTTTCAGGGCTGTGATCCACTATTATATATGCGATGGTGACAGTAATGAAAGAGTTCTGTACTAGTGGGGTCAGAACGAGGTGCGGAGTGACAAAGAGAAATAAAAAATGGCTGTGGACAAGAGGGCCATAATTCTATCGACAAATCAGCAAAACAAGGAGAGGAAACATACAAAGAGGATACATTCTAGGTGAGTTTGAGCAACATGTAACAGTAACATGACGTAACAGTATCCATGTGAGGCACAGAAGGACTCACACCGCAGGTGTGAATATATTAACTGGGTCATGTTCATTAGGGCACGCTGCGGAATACTTTTATAAACCTTTTGGAATGGAATAATTTTTTTAGTCCAAGTAGTTCCTTCCTGTTTCAGTACTTTTCTTTCCGTTTGGTGCCTAATGAACATGACCCAGGAAACTGGAATCCCCCACTTTTCCCCTTGTCTCAGAGGTTTGCTGGAGCACAGTGGAGCTCCTTCCTCCTCCTCCTTCCTCCTCCTCCTCCTCCTCCTCACCTCGTCCGGACCCCACCCCGTGGAGAGCAAAGGGAGCGGTGGAGGGGAGCGGTGGGAGGTGGAAGAGGACCATTTGATCTGTAGCTCCTCCAGGGAGCACCAGGGCCTACTCATCATCTATATCCTGTTTGGGAAGGCTGACGTTTGAAACCCATCTGTTGCCGGGTCCCAGTGGTACAATCACATCAGAGAGATGGAGAGAGAGTTAGAGAAATGGAGGGGGAGAGAGAAAAGGAGAGGGTCGGATGGAGGGAGAGAGAAATATAATCACTCAGCACACCACCAATACTTTCTAATTCTCTCTATGACTATTAAAAGGCAGAAAAGTATTTTAACATGGAAACCGTGACTGTTTGGTTATAACATGTGCGGTGATCGTCTAAAATAAATGCAATTTTCCTGAACATGTACGAGTGCAGCCAAAGAGAATTTGGACATATGAACACATGCTTAAGCTCTCAAACACTTCCAACACGTGTCTGTCCACCCACACACAGTCTGATAGCATGTTCATGTTGTAGAGGAGCATCTGGTCCATCTTCTTTACGAAAAGCAATGCCAGGAGTCACTTTATAAATCAAAACAATTGTGTAGCATCTATAAGATGACAGGCAAGTATGAGGAAGTTTTAAGTGGAGGAAAAATGATTGCAGCATATTCAATTATGGCAATAACTTAAATTCCTTATCTTGATAACAGTGGAGGCTGATAAGGGGAGAACTGCTCATGATAATGGATGGAACCGAGACAACGGAATGGCATCCAACACCTGGAAACCATGGAAACCATGTGCTTGATGTATTTGATACCACTCCACTGATTCCAGTCCAGTCATTAACACGAGCCTGTTTTCCCCAATGAGGTGCCGCCAACCTCCTGTGATTGATAATAAATCATGTTTCTTTTGGCAGAGACAGATGTTTCAAAACCAAAATAAACCAACTTTATGGTCATTGGATCTCAAGGAGGGCTCACGTCAACTAACAGCAATGACGCAAAATAAAAATCCCCAAAACCTAAACTTGTTTGACCATTTTTATTTTTAGCACAAACCAGATTAGGCGTAAATTGAGTTGACATACCTGTGGTCCGCGTTGGCCGGTGTCGTGGCTGCAATACGCCACACCAGGATGTCAATATTCTGCCATCTGTTCATCAGAGCTAGAGGAATGTGAGATCAGTATGTCAGGCTGGTAAGCTGGATTCTGTTTATAGGTGGTAAAGTGGTGACCATGTCCTTCTCCCAGCTGCCAAGGCTGGAAAAAAAACATGAAGAGGGAGAAAAGGGTGAAAAGGGCTCTAATGGCCTGATGTACTGTCCTACTCTGATAATGGCCTACTCTGATAATGGCCTGATGTACTGTCTTACTCTGATAATGGCCTGATGTAATGTCCTACTCTGATAATGGCCTGATGTACTGTCTTACTCTGATAATGGCCTACTCTGATAATGGCCTGATGTACTGTCTTACTCTGATAATGGCCTGATGTACTGTCTTACTCTGATAATGCCTGATGTAATGTCCTACTCTGATAATGGCCTGATGTAATGTCCTACTCTGATAATGGCCTGATGTAATGTCTTACTCTGACAATGGCCTGATGTAATGTCCTACTCTGATAATGGCCTGATGTAATGTCCTACTCTGATAATGGCCTGATGTAATGTCCTACTCTGATAATGGCCTGATGTAATGTCTTACTCTGATAATGGCCTGATGTAATGTCCTACTCTGATAATGGCCTGATGTAATGTCCTACTCTGATAATGGCCTGATGTAATGTCCTACTCTGATAATGGCCTGATGTAATGTCCTACTCTGATAATGGCCTGATGTAATGTCCTACTCTGATAATGGCCTGATGTAATGTCCTACTCTGATAATGGCCTGATGTACTGTCCTACTCTAAAGTATAGAAACAATGGTTGGTCGCCTGCACTCTTGTATAGTCTTTAATAACATATCATGTTGGTCACAGGTGCGTAGGTTTCAAAAAGTAGGATCATGGAAAGGATAGGACTCACATGCAAACATAGAGATGATTTATTATGCCATGATATCCATAAAGTGCAGGGTGCAATAAAGTGCATAAATAAAACATTAATAACAACAACCTGAAACTTTTTCAGTGTAGGTATGTACATCAGGCCATGACAGAGTAAGATAGGCCATTATGGAGTAAGACTGATGTACCATGATGATAGACAGTATATCCCAACATCAGCCATTATCACTGATGACATCTAATGGAACCTCCATGATGATATGTACAGTGTACCACCAACTAGCCTTTCTACTGATGACATCTAATGGAACATACAGTATGTATCCTCTCCATGATGATACTCTACAGTGTACCACCAACTAGCCTTTCCACTGATGACATCTAATGGAACATACAGTATGTATCCTCTCCATGATGATACCAGTGTACCACCAACTAGCCTTTCCACTGATGACATCTAATGGAACATACAGTATGTATCCTCTCCATGATGATACTCTACAGTGTACCACCAACTAGCCTTTCCACTGATGACATCTAATGGAACATACAGTATGTATCCTCTCTGTGATGATACTCTACAGTGTACCACCAACTAGCCTTTCCACTGATGACATCTAATGGAACATACAGTATGTATCCTCTCTGTGATGATACTCTACAGTGTACCACCAACTAGCCTTTCCACTGATGACATCTAATGGAACATACAGTATGTATCCTCTCCATGACGATACTCTGCAGTGTACCACCAACTAGCCTTTCCACTGATGACATCTAATGGAACATACAGTATGTATCCTCTCCATGATGATACTCTGCAGTGTACCACCAACTAGCCTTTCTACTGATGACATCTAATGGAACATACAGTATGTACCACCAACTCTTTCACTGATGACATCTATGATACTCTACAGTGTACCACCAACTAGCCTTTCACTGATGACATCTAATGGAACATACAGTATGTATCCTCTCTGATGATACTCTACAGTGTACCACCAACTAGCCTTTCCACTGATGACATCTAATGGAACATACAGTATGTATCCTCTCATGATGATACTCTACAGTGTACCACCAACTAGCCTTTCTACTGATGACATCTAATGGAACATACAGTATGTATCCTCTCTCATGATGATACTCTACAGTGTACCACCAACTAGCCTTTCTACTGATGACATCTAATGGAACATACAGTATGTATCCTCTCTGTAATGATACTCTACAGTGTACCACCAACTAGCCTTTCCACTGATGACATCTAATGGAACATACAGTATGTATCCTCTCCATGATGATACTCTACAGTGTACCACCAACTAGCCTTTCCACTGATGACATCTAATGGAACATACAGTATGTATCCTCTCCATGATGATACTCTACAGTGTACCACCAACTAGCCCAACTAGCCTTTCACTGATGACATTAATGGAACATACAGTATGTATCCTCTCCATGATGATACTCTACAGTGTACCACCAACTAGCCTTTCCACTGATGACATCTAATGGAACATACAGTATGTATCCTCTCTGTGATGATTCTCTACAGTGTACCACCAACTAGCCTTTCCACTGATGACATCTAATGGAACATACAGTATGTATCCTCTCCATGATGATACTCTACAGTGTACCACCAACTAGCCTTTCTACTGATGACATCTAATGGAACATACAGTATGTATCCTCTCTGTGATGATACTCTACAGTGTACCACCAACTAGCCTTTCCACTGATGACATCTAATGGAACATACAGTATGTATCCTCTCCATGACGATACTCTGCAGTGTACCACCAACTAGCCTTTCCACTGATGACATCTAATGGAACATACAGTATGTATCCTCTCTGTGATGATACTCTACAGTGTACCACCAACTAGCCTTTCCACTGATGACATCTAATGGAACATACAGTATGTATCCTCTCCATGATGATACTCTACAGTGTACCACCAACTAGCCTTTCCACTGATGACATCTAATGGAACATACAGTATGTATCCTCTCTGTGATGATACTCTACAGTGTACCACCAACTAGCCTTTCTACTGATGACATCTAATGGAACATACAGTATGTATCCTCTCTGTGATGATACTCTGCAGTGTACCACCAACTAGCCTTTCCACTGATGACATCTAATGGAACATACAGTATGTATCCTCTCCATGATACTATACAGTGTACCACCAACTAGCCTTTCCACTGATGACATCTAATGGAACATACAGTATGTATCCTCTCCATGACGATACTCTACAGTGTACCACCAACTAGCCTTTCCACTGATGACATCTAATGGAACATACAGTATGTATCCTCTCCATGACGATACTCTGCAGTGTACCACCAACTAGCCTTTCTACTGATGACATCTAATGGATCATACAGTATGTATCCTCTCCATGATGATACTCTGCAGTGTACCACCAACTAGCCTTTCTACTGATGACATCTAATGGAACATACAGTATGTATCCTCTCTGTGATGATTCTCTACAGTGTACCACCAACTAGCCTTTCCACTGATGACATCTAATGGAACATACAGTATGTATCCTCCATGATGATACTCTGCAGTGTACCACCAACTAGCCTTTCTACTGATGACATCTAATGGAACATACAGTATGTATCCTCTCTGTAATGATACTCTACAGTGTACCTCCAACTAGCCTTTCTACTGATGACATCTAATGGAACATACAGTATGTATCCTCTCTGTAATGATACTCTACAGTGTACCACCAACTAGCCTTTCTACTGATGACATCTAATGGAACATACAGTATGTATCCTCTCTGTGATGATACTCTACAGTGTACCACCAACTAGCCTTTCTACTGATGACATCTAATGGAACATACAGTATGTATCCTCTCTGTGATGATACTCTACAGTGTACCACCAACTAGCCTTTCTACTGATGACATCTAATGGAACATACAGTATGTATCCTCTCTGTGATGATACTCTACAGTGTACCACCAACTAGCCTTTCTACTGATGACATCTAATGGAACATACAGTATGTATCCTCTCCATGATGATACTCTACAGTGTACCACCAACTAGCCTTTCCACTGATGACATCTAATGGAACATACAGTATGTATCCTCTCCATGATGATACTCTACAGTGTACCACCAACTAGCCTTTCTACTGATGACATCTAATGGAACATACAGTATGTATCCTCTCCATGACGATACTATACAGTGTACCACCAACTAGCCTTTCCACTGATGACATCTAATGGATCATACAGTATGTATCCTCTCTGTGATGATTCTCTACAGTGTACCACCAACTAGCCTTTCCACTGATGACATCTAATGGAACATACAGTATGTATCCTCTCTGTGATGATACTCTACAGTGTACCACCAACTAGCCTTTCTACTGATGACATCTAATGGAACATACAGTATGTATCCTCTCTGTGATGATACTCTGCAGTGTACCACCAACTAGCCTTTCCACTGATGACATCTAATGGAACATACAGTATGTATCCTCTCCATGATGATACTCTACAGTGTACCACCAACTAGCCTTTCCACTGATGACATCTAATGGAACATACAGTATGTATCCTCTCTGTGATGATACTCTACAGTGTACCACCAACTAGCCTTTCTACTGATGACATCTAATGGAACATACAGTATGTATCCTCTCCATGATGATACTCTACAGTGTACCACCAACTAGCCTTTCTACTGATGACATCTAATGGAACATACAGTATGTATCCTCTCTGTGATGATACTCTACAGTGTACCACCAACTAGCCTTTCTACTGATGACATCTAATGGAACATACAGTATGTATCCTCTCTGTGATGATACTCTACAGTGTACCACCAACTAGCCTTTCCACTGATGACATCTAATGGAACATACAGTATGTATCCTCTCCATGATGATACTCTACAGTGTACCACCAACTAGCCTTTCCACTGATGACATCTAATGGAACATACAGTATGTATCCTCTCCATGATGATACTCTACAGTGTACCACCAACTAGCCTTTCCACTGATGACATCTAATGGAACATACAGTATGTATCCTCTCCATGATGATACTCTACAGTGTACCACCAACTAGCCTTTCCACTGATGACATCTAATGGAACATACAGTATGTATCCTCTCCATGACGATACTCTACAGTGTACCACCAACTAGCCTTTCCACTGATGACATCTAATGGAACATACAGTATGTATCCTCTCCATGATGATACTGTACAGTGTACCACCAACTAGCCTTTCTACTGATGACATCTAATGGAACATACAGTATGTATCCTCTCTGTGATGATTCTCTACAGTGTACCACCAACTAGCCTTTCCACTGATGACATCTAATGGAACATACAGTATGTATCCTCTCCATGATGATACTACAGTGTACCACCAACTAGCCTTTCTACTGATGACATCTAATGGAACATACAGTATGTATCCTCTCTGTGATGATACTCTACAGTGTACCACCAACTAGCCTTTCTACTGATGACATCTAATGGAACATACAGTATGTATCCTCTCTGTGATGATACTCTACAGTGTACCACCAACTAGCCTTTCTACTGATGACATCTAATGGAACATACAGTATGTATCCTCTCTGTGATGATACTCTACAGTGTACCACCAACTAGCCTTTCTACTGATGACATCTAATGGAACATACAGTATGTATCCTCTCTGTGATGATACTCTACAGTGTACCACCAACTAGCCTTTCCACTGATGACATCTAATGGAACATACAGTATGTATCCTCTCTGTGATGATACTCTACAGTGTACCACCAACTAGCCTTTCCACTGATGACATCTAATGGAACATACAGTATGTATCCTCTCTGTGATGATACTCTACAGTGTACCACCAACTAGCCTTTCCACTGATGACATCTAATGGAACATACAGTATGTATCCTCTCCATGATGATACTCTACAGTGTACCACCAACTAGCCTTTCTACTGATGACATCTAATGGAACATACAGTATGTATCCTCTCCATGATGATACTCTGCAGTGTACCACCAACTAGCCTTTCTACTGATGACATCTAATGGAACATACAGTATGTATCCTCTCTGTGATGATACTCTACAGTGTACCACCAACTAGCCTTTCCACTGATGACATCTAATGGAACATACAGTATGTATCCTCTCTGATGATACTCTACAGTGTACCACCAACTAGCCTTTCTACTGATGACATCTAATGGAACATACAGTATGTATCCTCTCTGTGATGATACTCTACAGTGTACCACCAACTAGCCTTTCCACTGATGACATCTAATGGAACATACAGTATGTATCCCTCTGTGATGATACTCTACAGTGTACCACCAACTAGCCTTTCTACTGATGACATTAATGGAACATACAGTATGTATCCTCTGTGATGATACTCTACAGTGTACCACCAACTAGCCTTTCCACTGATGACATCTAATGGAACATACAGTATGTATCCTCTCCAGTACAGTGTACCACCAACTAGCCTTTCCACTGATGACATCTAATGGAACATACAGTATGTATCCTCTCCATGATGATACTACAGTGTACCACCAACTAGCCTTTCCACTGATGACATCTAATGGAACATACAGTATGTATCCTCTCTGTGATGATACTCTACAGTGTACCACCAACTAGCCTTTCCACTGATGACATCTAATGGAACATACAGTATGTATCCTCTCTGTGATGATTCTCTACAGTGTACCACCAACTAGCCTTTCCACTGATGACATCTAATGGAACATACAGTATGTATCCTCTCTGTGATGATACTCTACAGTGTACCACCAACTAGCCTTTCTACTAATGACATCTAATGGAACATACAGTATGTATCCTCTCTGTGATGATACTCTGCAGTGTACCTCCAACTAGCCTTTCCACTGATGACATCTAATGGAACACACAGTATGTATCCTCTCCATGACGATACTCTACAGTGTACCACCAACTAGCCTTTCCACTGATGACATCTAATGGAACATACAGTATGTATCCTCTCTGTGATGATACTCTACAGTGTACCACCAACTAGCCTTTCTACTGATGACATCTAATGGAACATACAGTATGTATCCTCTCCATGATGATACTCTACAGTGTACCACCAACTAGCCTTTCTACTGATGACATCTAATGGAACATACAGTATGTATCCTCTCCATGATGATACTCTACAGTGTACCACCAACTAGCCTTTCTACTGATGACATCTAATGGAACATACAGTATGTATCCTCTCTGTGATGATACTCTACAGTGTACCACCAACTAGCCTTTCCACTGATGACATCTAATGGAACACACAGTATGTATCCTCTCCATGACGATACTCTACAGTGTACCACCAACTAGCCTTTCTACTGATGACATCTAATGGAACATACAGTATGTATCCTCTCCATGATGATACTCTGCAGTGTACCACCAACTAGCCTTTCCACTGATGACATCTAATGGAACATACAGTATGTATCCTCTCCATGACGATACTCTACAGTGTACCACCAACTAGCCTTTCCACTGATGACATCTAATGGAACATACAGTATGTATCCTCTCCATGATGATACTACAGTGTACCACCAACTAGCCTTTCCACTGATGACATCTAATGGAACATACAGTATGTATCCTCTCTGTGATGATACTCTACAGTGTACCACCAACTAGCCTTTCCACTGATGACATCTAATGGAACATACAGTATGTATCCTCTCCATGATGATACTCTACAGTGTACCACCAACTAGCCTTTCCACTGATGACATCTAATGGAACACACAGTATGTATCCTCTCCATGATGATACTCTGCAGTGTACCACCAACTAGCCTTTCTACTGATGACATCTAATGGAACATACAGTATGTATCCTCTCCATGATGATACTCTGCAGTGTACCACCAACTAGCCTTTCTACTGATGACATCTAATGGAACATACAGTATGTATCCTCTCTGTGATGATACTCTACAGTGTACCACCAACTAGCCTTTCCACTGATGACATCTAATGGAACATACAGTATGTATCCTCTCTGTGATGATACTCTACAGTGTACCACCAACTAGCCTTTCACTGATGACATCTAATGGAACATACAGTATGTATCCTCTCTGTGATGATACTCTACAGTGTACCACCAACTAGCCTTTCCACTGATGACATCTAATGGAACATACAGTATGTATCCTCTCCATGATGATACTCTACAGTGTACCACCAACTAGCCTTTCCACTGATGACATCTAATGGAACATACAGTATGTATCCTCTCCATGATGATACTCTACAGTGTACCACCAACTAGCCTTTCCACTGATGACATATGGAACATACAGTATGTATCCTCTCCATGATGATACTCTACAGTGTACCACCAACTAGCCTTTCCACTGATGACATCTAATGGAACATACAGTATGTATCCTCTCTGATGATACTCTACAGTGTACCACCAACTAGCCTTTCTACTGATGACATCTAATGGAACATACAGTATGTATCCTCTCTGTGATGATACTCTACAGTGTACCACCAACTAGCCTTTCTACTGATGACATCTAATGGAACATACAGTATGTATCCTCTCTGTGATGATACTCTACAGTGTACCACCAACTAGCCTTTCTACTGATGACATCTAATGGAACATACAGTATGTATCCTCTCTGTGATGATACTCTACAGTGTACCACCAACTAGCCTTTCCACTGATGACATCTAATGGAACATACAGTATGTATCCTCTCCATGATGATACTCTACAGTGTACCACCAACTAGCCTTTCTACTGATGACATCTAATGGAACATACAGTATGTCCTCCATGATGATACTCTACAGTGTACCACCAACTAGCCTTTCCACTGATGACATCTAATGGAACATACAGTATGTATCCTCTCCATGATGATACTCTACAGTGTACCACCAACTAGCCTTTCCACTGATGACATCTAATGGAACATACAGTATGTATCCTCTCCATGATGATACTCTACAGTGTACCACCAACTAGCCTTTCTACTGATGACATCTAATGGAACATACAGTATGTATCCTCTCTGTGATGATACTCTACAGTGTACCACCAACTAGCCTTTCCACTGATGACATCTAATGGAACATACAGTATGTATCCTCTCCTGATGATACTCTACAGTGTACCACCAACTAGCCTTTCCACTGATGACATCTAATGGAACATACAGTATGTATCCTCTCCATGATGATACTCTACAGTGTACCACCAACTAGCCTTTCTACTGATGACATCTAATGGAACATACAGTATGTATCCTCTCCATGATGATACTCTGCAGTGTACCACCAACTAGCCTTTCCACTGATGACATCTAATGGAACATACAGTATGTATCCTCTCCATGATGATACTCTACAGTGTACCACCAACTAGCCTTTCCACTGATGACATCTAATGGAACATACAGTATGTATCCTCTCTGTGATGATACTCTACAGTGTACCACCAACTAGCCTTTCCACTGATGACATCTAATGGAACATACAGTATGTATCCTCTCTGTGATGATTCTCTACAGTGTACCACCAACTAGCCTTTCCACTGATGACATCTAATGGAACATACAGTATGTATCCTCTGTGATGATACTCTACAGTGTACCACCAACTAGCCTTTCTACTAATGACATCTAATGGAACATACAGTATGTATCCTCTCTGTGATGATACTCTGCAGTGTACCTCCAACTAGCCTTTCCACTGATGACATCTAATGGAACACACAGTATGTATCCTCTCCATGACGATACTCTACAGTGTACCACCAACTAGCCTTTCCACTGATGACATCTAATGGAACATACAGTATGTATCCTCTCTGTGATGATACTCTACAGTGTACCACCAACTAGCCTTTCTACTGATGACATCTAATGGAACATACAGTATGTATCCTCTCCATGATGATACTCTACAGTGTACCACCAACTAGCCTTTCTACTGATGACATCTAATGGAACATACAGTATGTATCCTCTCCATGATGATACTCTACAGTGTACCACCAACTAGCCTTTCTACTGATGACATCTAATGGAACATACAGTATGTATCCTCTCTGTGATGATACTCTACAGTGTACCACCAACTAGCCTTTCCACTGATGACATCTAATGGAACATACAGTATGTATCCTCTCCATGACGATACTCTACAGTGTACCACCAACTAGCCTTTCTACTGATGACATCTAATGGAACATACAGTATGTATCCTCTCCATGATGATACTCTACAGTGTACCACCAACTAGCCTTTCCACTGATGACATCTAATGGAACATACAGTATGTATCCTCTCCATGATGATACTACAGTGTACCACCAACTAGCCTTTCCACTGATGACATCTAATGGAACATACAGTATGTATCCTCTCCATGATGATACTCTACAGTGTACCACCAACTAGCCTTTCCACTGATGACATCTAATGGAACATACAGTATGTATCCTCTCTGTGATGATACTCTACAGTGTACCACCAACTAGCCTTTCCACTGATGACATCTAATGGAACATACAGTATGTATCCTCTCCATGATATCTACAGTGTACCACCTCTAGCCTTTCCACTGATGACATCTAATGGAACTACAGTATGTATCCTCTCCATGATGATACTCTGCAGTGTACCACCAACTAGCCTTTCTACTGATGACATCTAATGGAACATACAGTATGTATCCTCTCCATGACGATACTCTGCAGTGTACCACCAACTAGCCTTTCTACTGATGACATCTAATGGAACATACAGTATGTATCCTCTCTGTGATGATACTCTACAGTGTACCACCAACTAGCCTTTCCACTGATGACATCTAATGGAACATACAGTATGTATCCTCTCTGTGATGATACTCTACAGTGTACCACCAACTAGCCTTTCCACTGATGACATCTAATGGAACATACAGTATGTATCCTCTCTGTGATGATACTCTACAGTGTACCTCCAACTAGCCTTTCCACTGATGACATCTAATGGAACACACAGTATGTATCCTCTCCATGACGATACTCTACAGTGTACCACCAACTAGCCTTTCCACTGATGACATCTAATGGAACATACAGTATGTATCCTCTCCATGATGATACTCTACAGTGTACCACCAACTAGCCTTTCCACTGATGACATCTAATGGAACATACAGTATGTATCCTCTCCATGATGATACTCTACAGTGTACCACCAACTAGCCTTTCCACTGATGACATCTAATGGAACACACAGTATGTATCCTCTCCATGACGATACTCTGCAGTGTACCACCAACTAGCCTTTCTACTGATGACATCTAATGGAACATACAGTATGTATCCTCTCCATGATGATACTCTGCAGTGTACCACCAACTAGCCTTTCTACTGATGACATCTAATGGAACATACAGTATGTATCCTCTCTGTGATGATACTCTACAGTGTACCACCAACTAGCCTTTCCACTGATGACATCTAATGGAACATACAGTATGTATCCTCTCCATGATGATACTCTACAGTGTACCACCAACTAGCCTTTCTACTGATGACATCTAATGGAACATACAGTATGTATCCTCTCTGTGATGATACTCTACAGTGTACCACCAACTAGCCTTTCCACTGATGACATCTAATGGAACATACAGTATGTATCCTCTCTGTGATGATACTCTACAGTGTACCACCAACTAGCCTTTCCACTGATGACATCTAATGGAACATACAGTATGTATCCTCTCTGTGATGATACTCTACAGTGTACCACCAACTAGCCTTTCTACTAATGACATCTAATGGAACATACAGTATGTATCCTCTCTGTGATGATACTCTGCAGTGTACCTCCAACTAGCCTTTCCACTGATGACATCTAATGGAACACACAGTATGTATCCTCTCCATGACGATACTCTACAGTGTACCACCAACTAGCCTTTCCACTGATGACATCTAATGGAACATACAGTATGTATCCTCTCTGTGATGATACTCTACAGTGTACCACCAACTAGCCTTTCTACTGATGACATCTAATGGAACATACAGTATGTATCCTCTCCATGATGATACTCTACAGTGTACCACCAACTAGCCTTTCTACTGATGACATCTAATGGAACATACAGTATGTATCCTCTCCATGATGATACTCTACAGTGTACCACCAACTAGCCTTTCCACTGATGACATCTAATGGAACATACAGTATGTATCCTCTCTGTAATGATACTCTACAGTGTACCACCAACTAGCCTTTCCACTGATGACATCTAATGGAACATACAGTATGTATCCTCTCCATGACGATACTCTGCAGTGTACCACCAACTAGCCTTTCCACTGATGACATCTAATGGAACATACAGTATGTATCCTCTCCATGACGATACTATGCAGTGTACCACCAACTAGCCTTTCCACTGATGACATCTAATGGAACATACAGTATGTATCCTCTCCATGATGATACTCTACAGTGTACCACCAACTAGCCTTTCCACTGATGACATCTAATGGAACATACAGTATGTATCCTCTCCATGACGATACTCTACAGTGTACCACCAACTAGCCTTTCCACTGATGACATCTAATGGAACATACAGTATGTATCCTCTCTGTGATGATACTCTACAGTGTACCACCAACTAGCCTTTCCACTGATGACATCTAATGGAACATACAGTATGTATCCTCTCCATGATGATACTCTACAGTGTACCACCAACTAGCCTTTCCACTGATGACATCTAATGGAACACACAGTATGTATCCTCTCCATGATGATACTCTGCAGTGTACCACCAACTAGCCTTTCTACTGATGACATCTAATGGAACATACAGTATGTATCCTCTCCATGATGATACTCTGCAGTGTACCACCAACTAGCCTTTCTACTGATGACATCTAATGGAACATACAGTATGTATCCTCTCTGTGATGATACTCTACAGTGTACCACCAACTAGCCTTTCCACTGATGACATCTAATGGAACATACAGTATGTATCCTCTCCATGATGATACTCTACAGTGTACCACCAACTAGCCTTTCCACTGATGACATCTAATGGAACATACAGTATGTATCCTCTCCTGTGATGATACTCTACAGTGTACCACCAACTAGCCTTTCCACTGATGACATCTAATGGAACATACAGTATGTATCCTCTCCATGATGATACTCTACAGTGTACCACCAACTAGCCTTTCCACTGATGACATCTAATGGAACATACAGTATGTATCCTCTCCATGATGATACTCTACAGTGTACCACCAACTAGCCTTTCCACTGATGACATCTAATGGAACATACAGTATGTATCCTCTCCATGATGATACTCTACAGTGTACCACCAACTAGCCTTTCTACTGATGACATCTAATGGAACATACAGTATGTATCCTCTCCATGATGATACTCTACAGTGTACCACCAACTAGCCTTTCTACTGATGACATCTAATGGAACATACAGTATGTATCCTCTCTGTGATGATACTCTACAGTGTACCACCAACTAGCCTTTCCACTGATGACATCTAATGGAACATACAGTATGTATCCTCTCCATGATGATACTCTACAGTGTACCACCAACTAGCCTTTCTACTGATGACATCTAATGGAACATACAGTATGTATCCTCTCTGTGATGATACTCTACAGTGTACCACCAACTAGCCTTTCTACTGATGACATCTAATGGAACATACAGTATGTATCCTCTCCATGATGATACTCTACAGTGTACCACCAACTAGCCTTTCTACTGATGACATCTAATGGAACATACAGTATGTATCCTCTCCATGATGATACTCTACAGTGTACCACCAACTAGCCTTTCTACTGATGACATCTAATGGAACATACAGTATGTATCCTCTCTGTGATGATACTCTACAGTGTACCACCAACTAGCCTTTCCACTGATGACATCTAATGGAACATACAGTATGTATCCTCTCCTCTCCAGTGTACCACCAACTGATACTGATGACATCTAATACAGTGTACATGATGATACCAACTAGCCTTTCCACTGATGACATCTAATGGAACATACAGTATGTATCCTCTCCATGACGATACTCTACAGTGTACCACCAACTAGCCTTTCTACTGATGACATCTAATGGAACATACAGTATGTATCCTCTCCATGACGATACTCTGCAGTGTACCACCAACTAGCCTTTCCACTGATGACATCTAATGGAACATACAGTATGTATCCTCTCTGTGATGATACTCTACAGTGTACCACCAACTAGCCTTTCCACTGATGACATCTAATGGAACATACAGTATGTATCCTCTCTGTGATGATACTCTACAGTGTACCACCAACTAGCCTTTCCACTGATGACATCTAATGGAACATACAGTATGTATCCTCTCTCCATGATGATACTCTACAGTGTACCACCAACTAGCCTTTCCACTGATGACATCTAATGGAACATACAGTATGTATCCTCTCCATGATGATACTCTACAGTGTACCACCAACTAGCCTTTCCACTGATGACATCTAATGGAACATACAGTATGTATCCTCTCCATGACGATACTCTACAGTGTACCACCAACTAGCCTTTCCACTGATGACATCTAATGGAACATACAGTATGTATCCTCTCTGTGATGATACTCTACAGTGTACCACCAACTAGCCTTTCTACTGATGACATCTAATGGAACATACAGTATGTATCCTCTCCATGACGATACTCTACAGTGTACCACCAACTAGCCTTTCCACTGATGACATCTAATGGAACATACAGTATGTATCCTCTCCATGATGATACTGTACAGTGTACCACCAACTAGCCTTTCTACTGATGACATCTAATGGAACATACAGTATGTATCCTCTCCGTGATGATACTCTACAGTGTACCTCCAACTAGCCTTTCCACTGATGACATCTAATGGAACACACAGTATGTATCCTCTCCATGACGATACTCTGCAGTGTACCACCAACTAGCCTTTCTACTGATGACATCTAATGGAACATACAGTATGTATCCTCTCTGTGATGATACTCTACAGTGTACCACCAACTAGCCTTTCTACTGATGACATCTAATGGAACATACAGTATGTATCCTCTCCATGACGATACTCTACAGTGTACCACCAACTAGCCTTTCCACTGATGACATCTAATGGAACATACAGTATGTATCCTCTCCATGATGATACTGTACAGTGTACCACCAACTAGCCTTTCTACTGATGACATCTAATGGAACATACAGTATGTATCCTCTCTGTGATGATACTCTACAGTGTACCTCCAACTAGCCTTTCCACTGATGACATCTAATGGAACACACAGTATGTATCCTCTCCATGACGATACTCTGCAGTGTACCACCAACTAGCCTTTCTACTGATGACATCTAATGGAACATACAGTATGTATCCTCTCCATGACGATACTCTGCAGTGTACCACCAACTAGCCTTTCCACTGATGACATCTAATGGAACATACAGTATGTATCCTCTCCATGACGATACTATACAGTGTACCACCAACTAGCCTTTCCACTGATGACATCTAATGGAACATACAGTATGTATCCTCTCCATGACGATACTATACAGTGTACCACCAACTAGCCTTTCCACTGATGACATCTAATGGAACATACAGTATGTATCCTCTCTGTAATGATACTCTACAGTGTACCACCAACTAGCCTTTCCACTGATGACATCTAATGGAACATACAGTATGTATCCTCTCCATGACGATACTCTACAGTGTACCACCATCTAGCCTTTCCACTGATGACATCTAATGGAACACACAGTATGTATCCTCTCCATGACGATAATCTGCAGTGTACCACCAACTAGCCTTTCTACTGATGACATCTAATGGATCATACAGTATGTATCCTCTCCATGATGATACTCTGCAGTGTACCACCAACTAGCCTTTCTACTGATGACATCTAATGGAACATACAGTATGTATCCTCTCTGTGATGATACTCTACAGTGTACCACCAACTAGCCTTTCCACTGATGACATCTAATGGAACATACAGTATGTATCCTCTCTGTGATGATACTCTACAGTGTACCACCAACTAGCCTTTCCACTGATGACATCTAATGGAACATACAGTATGTATGCTCTCCGTGATGATATTCTGCAGTGTACCACCAACTAGCCTTTCCACTGATGACATCTAATGGAACATACAGTATGTATCCTCTCCATGACGATACTATACAGTGTACCACCAACTAGCCTTTCCACTGATGACATCTAATGGAACATACAGTATGTATCCTCTCCATGACGATACTATACAGTGTACCACCAACTAGCCTTTCCACTGATGACATCTAATGGAACATACAGTATGTATCCTCTCCATGACGATACTCTACAGTGTACCACCAACTAGCCTTTCCACTGATGACATCTAATGGAACACACAGTATGTATCCTCTCCATGACGATAATCTGCAGTGTACCACCAACTAGCCTTTCTACTGATGACATCTAATGGATCATACAGTATGTATCCTCTCCATGATGATACTCTGCAGTGTACCACCAACTAGCCTTTCTACTGATGACATCTAATGGATCATACAGTATGTATCCTCTCTGTGATGATTCTCTACAGTGTACTACCAACTAGCCTTTCCACTGATGACATCTAATGGAACATACAGTATGTATCCTCTCCATGATGATACTCTGCAGTGTACCACCAACTAGCCTTTCTACTGATGACATCTAATGGAACATACAGTATGTATCCTCTCTGTAATGATACTCTACAGTGTACCTCCAACTAGCCTTTCTACTGATGACATCTAATGGAACATACAGTATGTATCCTCTCTGTAATGATACTCTACAGTGTACCTCCAACTAGCCTTTCTACTGATGACATCTAATGGAACATACAGTATGTATCCTCTCTGTGATGATACTCTACAGTGTACCACCAACTAGCCTTTCTACTGATGACATCTAATGGAACATACAGTATGTATCCTCTCTGTGATGATACTCTACAGTGTACCACCAACTAGCCTTTCCACTGATGACATCTAATGGAACATACAGTATGTACCTCTCTGTGATGATCTCTACAGTGTACCACCAACTAGCCTTTCCACTGATGACATCTAATGGAACATACAGTATGTATCCTCTCTGTGATGATACTCTACAGTGTACCACCAACTAGCCTTTCTACTAATGACATCTAATGGAACATACAGTATGTATCCTCTCCATGACGATACTCTGCAGTGTACCACCAACTAGCCTTTCCACTGATGACATCTAATGGAACATACAGTATGTATCCTCTCCATGACGATACTGTACAGTGTACCACCAACTAGCCTTTCCACTGATGACATCTAATGGATCATACAGTATGTATCCTCTCTGTGATGATTCTCTACAGTGTACCACCAACTAGCCTTTCCACTGATGACATCTAATGGAACATACAGTATGTATCCTCTCTGTGATGATACTCTACAGTGTACCACCAACTAGCCTTTCCACTGATGACATCTAATGGAACATACAGTATGTATCCTCTGTGATGATACTCTACAGTGTACCACCAACTAGCCTTTCTACTAATGACATCTAATGGAACATACAGTATGTATCCTCTCTGTGATGATACTCTGCAGTGTACCTCCAACTAGCCTTTCCACTGATGACATCTAATGGAACACACAGTATGTATCCTCTCCATGACGATACTCTACAGTGTACCACCAACTAGCCTTTCCACTGATGACATCTAATGGAACATACAGTATGTATCCTCTCTGTGATGATACTCTACAGTGTACCACCAACTAGCCTTTCTACTGATGACATCTAATGGAACATACAGTATGTATCCTCTCCATGATGATACTCTACAGTGTACCACCAACTAGCCTTTCCACTGATGACATCTAATGGAACATACAGTATGTATCCTCTCCATGATGATACTCTACAGTGTACCACCAACTAGCCTTTCTACTAATGACATCTAATGGAACATACAGTATGTATCCTCTCTGTGATGATATCTGCAGTGTACCTCCAACTAGCCTTTCCACTGATGACATCTAATGGAACACACAGTATGTATCCTCTCCATGACGATACTCTACAGTGTACCACCAACTAGCCTTTCCACTGATGACATCTAATGGAACATACAGTATGTATCCTCTCTGTGATGATACTCTACAGTGTACCACCAACTAGCCTTTCCACTGATGACATCTAATGGAACATACAGTATGTATCCTCTCCATGATGATACTCTACAGTGTACCACCAACTAGCCTTTCCACTGATGACATCTAATGGAACATACAGTATGTATCCTCTCCATGATGATACTCTACAGTGTACCACCAACTAGCCTTTCCACTGATGACATCTAATGGAACATACAGTATGTATCCTCTCCATGATGATACTCTACAGTGTACCACCAACTAGCCTTTCCACTGATGACATCTAATGGAACATACAGTATGTATCCTCTCTGTGATGATACTCTACAGTGTACCACCAACTAGCCTTTCCACTGATGACATCTAATGGAACATACAGTATGTATCCTCTCCATGATGATACTCTACAGTGTACCACCAACTAGCCTTTCCACTGATGACATCTAATGGAACATACAGTATGTACTCTCTGTGATGATACTCTACAGTGTACCACCAACTAGCCTTTCCACTGATGACATCTAATGGAACATACAGTATGTATCCTCTCCATGATGATACTCTACAGTGTACCACCAACTAGCCTTTCCACTGATGACATCTAATGGAACATACAGTATGTATCCTCTCCATGATGATACTCTACAGTGTACCACCAACTAGCCTTTCCACTGATGACATCTAATGGAACATACAGTATGTATCCTCTCTGTGATGATACTCTACAGTGTACCACCAACTAGCCTTTCCACTGATGACATCTAATGGAACATACAGTATGTATCCTCTCCATGATGATACTCTACAGTGTACCACCAACTAGCCTTTCCACTGATGACATCTAATGGAACATACAGTATGTATCCTCTCTGTGATGATACTCTACAGTGTACCACCAACTAGCCTTTCCACTGATGACATCTAATGGAACATACAGTATGTATCCTCTCCGTGATGATACTCTACAGTGTACCTCCAACTAGCCTTTCCACTGATGACATCTAATGGAACACACAGTATGTATCCTCTCCATGACGATACTCTGCAGTGTACCACCAACTAGCCTTTCTACTGATGACATCTAATGGAACATACAGTATGTATCCTCTCTGTGATGATACTCTACAGTGTACCACCAACTAGCCTTTCCACTGATGACATCTAATGGAACATACAGTATGTATCCTCTCTGTGATGATACTCTACAGTGTACCACCAACTAGCCTTTCCACTGATGACATCTAATGGAACATACAGTATGTATCCTCTCCGTGATGATTCTGCAGTGTACCACCAACTAGCCTTTCCACTGATGACATCTAATGGAACATACAGTATGTATCCTCTCTGTAATGATACTCTACAGTGTACCACCAACTAGCCTTTCCACTGATGACATCTAATGGAACATACAGTATGTATCCTCTCCATGACGATACTCTGCAGTGTACCACCAACTAGCCTTTCCACTGATGACATCTAATGGAACATACAGTATGTATCCTCTCCATGACGATACTATACAGTGTACCACCAACTAGCCTTTCCACTGATGACATCTAATGGATCATACAGTATGTATCCTCTCCATGACGATAATCTGCAGTGTACCACCAACTAGCCTTTCTACTGATGACATCTAATGGATCATACAGTATGTATCCTCTCCATGATGATACTCTGCAGTGTACCACCAACTAGCCTTTCTACTGATGACATCTAATGGAACATACAGTATGTATCCTCTCTGTGATGATACTCTACAGTGTACCACCAACTAGCCTTTCCACTGATGACATCTAATGGAACATACAGTATGTATCCTCTCCATGATGATACTCTACAGTGTACCACCAACTAGCCTTTCCACTGATGACATCTAATGGAACATACAGTATGTATCCTCTCTGTGATGATACTCTACAGTGTACCACCAACTAGCCTTTCTACTGATGACATCTAATGGAACATACAGTATGTATCCTCTCTGTGATGATACTCTACAGTGTACCACCAACTAGCCTTTCTACTGATGACATCTAATGGAACATACAGTATGTATCCTCTCTGTGATGATACTCTACAGTGTACCACCAACTAACCTTTCCACTGATGACATCTAATGGAACATACAGTATGTGTCCTCTCTGTGATGATACTCTACAGTGTACCACCAACTAGCCTTTCTACTGATGACATCTAATGGAACATACAGTATGTATCCTCTCTGTGATGATACTCTACAGTGTACCACCAACTAGCCTTTCCACTGATGACATCTAATGAACATACAGTATGTATGGACTCTACAGTGTACCACCAACTAGCCTTTCCACTGATGACATCTAATGGAACATACAGTATGTATCCTCTCCATGATGATACTCTACAGTGTACCACCAACTAGCCTTTCCACTGATGACATCTAATGGAACATACAGTATGTATCCTCTGTGATGATACTCTACAGTGTACCACCAACTAGCCTTTCCACTGATGACATCTAATGGAACATACAGTATGTATCCTCTCCATGATGATACTCTACAGTGTACCACCAACTAGCCTTTCCACTGATGACATCTAATGGAACATACAGTATGTATCCTCTCCATGATGATACTCTACAGTGTACCACCAACTAGCCTTTCTACTGATGACATCTAATGGAACATACAGTATGTATCCTCTCCATGATGATACTCTACAGTGTACCACCAACTAGCCTTTCCACTGATGACATCTAATGGAACATACAGTATGTATCCTCTCTGTGATGATACTCTACAGTGTACCACCAACTAGCCTTTCCACTGATGACATCTAATGGAACATACAGTATGTATCTAATGGAACCAGTATGTATCTCTGTGATGATACTCTACAGTGTACCACCAACTAGCCTTTCTACTGATGACATCTAATGGAACATACAGTATGTATCCTCTCTGTGATGATACTCTACAGTGTACCACCAACTAGCCTTTCCACTGATGACATCTAATGGAACATACAGTATGTATCCTCTCCATGATGATACTCTACAGTGTACCACCAACTAGCCTTTCCACTGATGACATCTAATGGAACATACAGTATGTATCCTCTCTGTGATGATACTCTACAGTGTACCACCAACTAGCCTTTCTACTGATGACATCTAATGGAACATACAGTATGTATCCTCTCTGTGATGATACTCTACAGTGTACCACCAACTAGCCTTTCCACTGATGACATCTAATGGAACATACAGTATGTATCCTCTCTGTGATGATACTCTACAGTGTACCACCAACTAGCCTTTCCACTGATGACATCTAATGGAACATACAGTATGTATCCTCTCCATGACTCTGTAGATGATACTCTACAGTGTACCACCAACTAGCCTTTCTACTGATGACATCTAATGGAACATACAGTATGTATCCTCTCTGTGATGATACTCTGCAGTGTACCACCAACTAGCCTTTCCACTGATGACATCTAATGGAACATACAGTATGTATCCTCTCCATGACGATACTCTACAGTGTACCACCAACTAGCCTTTCCACTGATGACATCTAATGGAACATACAGTATGTATCCTCTCTGTGAACAGTGTACCACCAACTAGCCTTTCTACTGATGACATCTAATGGAACATACAGTATGTATCCTCTCCATGATGATACTCTACAGTGTACCACCAACTAGCCTTTCCACTGATGACATCTAATGGAACATACAGTATGTATCCTCTCCATGACGATACTCTACAGTGTACCACCAACTAGCCTTTCCACTGATGACATCTAATGGAACATACAGTATGTATCCTCTCTGTGATGATACTCTACAGTGTACCACCAACTAGCCTTTCCACTGATGACATCTAATGGAACATACAGTATGTATCCTCTCCATGAGTAGTGTATAGCCTTTCCACTGATGACATCTAATGGACAGATATCCTCTCCATGACGATAATCTGCAGTGTACCACCAACTAGCCTTTCTACTGATGACATCTAATGGAACATACAGTATGTATCCTCTCCATGATGATACTCTACAGTGTACCACCAACTAGCCTTTCTACTGATGACATCTAATGGAACATACAGTATGTATCCTCTCTGTGATGATACTCTACAGTGTACCACCAACTAGCCTTTCCACTGATGACATCTAATGGAACATACAGTATGTATCCTCTCTGTGATGATACTCTACAGTGTACCACCAACTAGCCTTTCCACTGATGACATCTAATGGAACATACAGTATGTATCCTCTCTGTGATGATACTCTACAGTGTACCACCAACTAGCCTTTCCACTGATGACATCTAATGGAACATACAGTTGTATCCTCTCCATGATGATACTCTACAGTGTACCACCAACTAGCCTTTCCACTGATGACATCTAATGGAACATACAGTATGTATCCTCTCCTGTGATGATACTCTACAGTGTACCACCAACTAGCCTTTCTACTGATGACATCTAATGGAACATACAGTATGTATCCTCTCCATGATGATACTCTACAGTGTACCACCAACTAGCCTTTCCACTGATGACATCTAATGGAACATACAGTATGTACCACCAATGATAGCCTACAGTTCCAACTAGCCTTTCTACTGATGACATCTAATGGAACATACAGTATGTATCCTCTCTGTGATGATACTCTACAGTGTACCACCAACTAGCCTTTCCACTGATGACATCTAATGGAACATACAGTATGTATCCTCTCCTGTGATGATACTCTACAGTGTACCACCAACTAGCCTTTCCACTGATGACATCTAATGGAACATACAGTATGTATCCTCTCCATGTACTGATGACATCTAATGAACATACAGTATGTATGATACTCTACAGTGTACCACCAACTAGCCTTTCCACTGATGACATCTAATGGAACACACAGTATGTATCCTCTCCATGACGATACTCTGCAGTGTACCACCAACTAGCCTTTCTACTGATGACATCTAATGGAACATACAGTATGTATCCTCTCCATGACGATACTCTGCAGTGTACCACCAACTAGCCTTTCCACTGATGACATCTAATGGAACATACAGTATGTATCCTCTCTGTGATGATACTCTACAGTGTACCACCAACTAGCCTTTCCACTGATGACATCTAATGGAACATACAGTATGTATCCTCTCTGTGATGTACAGTGTACCACCAACTAGCCTTTCCACTGATGACATCTAATGGAACATACAGTATGTATCCTCTCTGTGATGATACTCTACAGTGTACCACCAACTAGCCTTTCCACTGATGACATCTAATGGAACATACAGTATGTATCCTCTCCATGACTGATACATCTGCAGTGTATCCTCTCCATGACGATACTACAGTGTACCTCCAACTAGCCTTTCCACTGATGACATCTAATGGAACATACAGTATGTATCCTCTCCATGACGATACTCTGCAGTGTACCACCAACTAGCCTTTCCACTGATGACATCTAATGGAACATACAGTATGTATCCTCTCCATGACGATACTATACAGTGTACCACCAACTAGCCTTTCCACTGATGACATCTAATGGATCATACAGTATGTATCCTCTCTGTGATGATTCTCTACAGTGTACCACCAACTAGCCTTTCCACTGATGACATCTAATGGAACATACAGTATGTATCCTCTCCATGACGATACTCTACAGTGTACCACCAACTAGCCTTTCCACTGATGACATCTAATGGAACATACAGTATGTATCCTCTCCATGACGATAATCTGCAGTGTACCACCAACTAGCCTTTCTACTGATGACATCTAATGGAACATACAGTATGTATCCTCTCCATGATGATACTCTGCAGTGTACCACCAACTAGCCTTTCTACTGATGACATCTAATGGAACATACAGTATGTATCCTCTCTGTGATGATACTCTACAGTGTACCACCAACTAGCCTTTCCACTGATGACATCTAATGGAACATACAGTATGTATCCTCTCTGTGATGATACTCTACAGTGTACCACCAACTAGCCTTTCCACTGATGACATCTAATGGAACATACAGTATGTATCCTCTCATGATGATACTCTACAGTGTACCACCAACTAGCCTTTCCACTGATGACATCTAATGGAACATACAGTATGTATCCTCTCCATGATGATACTCTACAGTGTACCACCAACTAGCCTTTCCACTGATGACATCTAATGGAACATACAGTATGTATCCTCTCCATGATGATACTCTACAGTGTACCACCAACTAGCCTTTCCACTGATGACATCTAATGGAACATACAGTATGTATCCTCTCTGTGATGATACTCTACAGTGTACCACCAACTAGCCTTTCCACTGATGACATCTAATGGAACATACAGTATGTATCCTCTCCATGATGATACTCTACAGTGTACCACCAACTAGCCTTTCCACTGATGACATCTAATGGAACATACAGTATGTATCCTCTCTGTGATGATACTCTACAGTGTACCACCAACTAGCCTTTCCACTGATGACATCTAATGGAACATACAGTATGTATCCTCTCCATGATGATACTCTGCAGTGTACCACCAACTAGCCTTTCCACTGATGACATCTAATGGAACATACAGTATGTATCCTCTCCATGATGATACTCTGCAGTGTACCACCAACTAGCCTTTCCACTGATGACATCTAATGGAACATACAGTATGTATCCTCTCTGTGATGATACTCTACAGTGTACCACCAACTAGCCTTTCCACTGATGACATCTAATGGAACATACAGTATGTATCCTCTCTGTGATGATACTCTGCAGTGTACCACCAACTAGCCTTTCCACTGATGACATCTAATGGAACATACAGTATGTATCCTCTCTGTGATGATACTCTACAGTGTACCACCAACTAGCCTTTCCACTGATGACATCTAATGGAACATACAGTATGTATCCTCTCTGTGATGATACTCTACAGTGTACCACCAACTAGCCTTTCCACTGATGACATCTAATGGAACATACAGTATGTATCCTCTCAGTATGATATCCAGTGTACCACCAACTAGCCTTTCCACTGATGACATCTAATGGAACATACAGTATGTACAGTGTACCACCAACTAGCCTTTCCACTGATGACATCTAATGGAACATACAGTATGTATCCTCTCTGTGATGATACTCTGCAGTGTACCACCAACTAGCCTTTCTACTGATGACATCTAATGGAACATACAGTATGTATCCTCTCTGTGATGATACTCTACAGTGTACCACCAACTAGCCTTTCCACTGATGACATCTAATGGAACATACAGTATGTATCCTCTCTGTGATGATACTCTACAGTGTACCACCAACTAGCCTTTCCACTGATGACATCTAATGGAACATACAGTATGTATCCTCTCTGTGATGATACTCTACAGTGTACCACCAACTAACCTTTCCACTGATGACATCTAATGGAACATACAGTATGTGTCCTCTCTGTGATGATACTCTACAGTGTACCACCAACTAGCCTTTCTACTGATGACATCTAATGGAACATACAGTATGTATCCTCTCTGTGATCATACTTTAAGGTGTACCACCAACTAGCCTTTCCACTGATGACATATAATGGATCATACAGTATGTATCCTCTCTGTGATGATACTCTACAGTGTACCACCAACTAGCCTTTCCACTGATGACATCTAATGGAACATACAGTATGTATCCTCTCTGTGATGATACTCTACAGTGTACCACCAACTAGCCTTTCCACTGATGACATCTAATGGAACATACAGTATGTATCCTCTCTGTGATGATACTC
>NW_024609822.1:245000-300000 GCF_018296145.1 Oncorhynchus tshawytscha
AGCAGAGACACAGTAGCAGCAGCTGAACCAGAGGCAGCACGCTAGAGGTGTCAACTTCACTAAGGCCTAAGCACTGTTCAATCTCATCTTTGACCTCTTGCTTACTATAAGCCTCCACCTTCTTCCAGACTTCATCAGATGTGATCTGAGCTCCTAGAACACGGACAACTTCACAAAGAAAAAACACCCACACTATAGACTGACCAAATCAAATCAAATCAAATCAAATTTTATTTGTCACATACACATGGTTAGCAGATGTTAATGCGAGTGTAGCGAAATGCTTGAGATGGACTATCATAGGCATATACCTGGACTATCATAGGTCACTAAGTGACGCTTTCAAAGGACACATAGGGTTGTTGTCCATTGTTTCCTATATATAAAAAATGACAGGGTCTTATTAGTACATGTTAAATATAGTGACATTTAACCATTGTAGTTATTTGTCACCTAAGCTGATATATCATCATGTTTCATCAAAAGTATTCTTCTCACTCTGACCTCGTTCCCTTCCATCTCAGACACCAAAGGTAAAGATTAGGGAGATTCCAGTAGACACATGGTACTAAAAAGGGTGTGAACTCTATGCCTACTCTACTCCACCCTCGCCCCGGTCCCTTGCCCCAAGCAGGGAGCCCACTCCGTCCTCGCCCCGGGCCCTTGCCCCAACCAGGGAGCCCAGTCCACCGTTGCCCCGGTCCCTTACCCAACCACGGAGCCCACTCCGCCCTCTCCCTGATCTCTGAAAAAAATGTCTCCAACACTGCAGCCGCAGAGGATCAGATATGGGAGTGAGGAGAGAAACCACCTCCTCTTGCGGTGAGGAGAGAAACCACCTCCTCATGCGGTGAGGAGAGAGCAGCGTTAGATTAGGTTTCAACCCAGGGTACAGCTCTGCCAAAGACCAGCCATGCAGACACAACAAACCCATGCTGTTTAGGGAACAAAGTCCAGGGAACACCACTTCAAACCCCACTAAGAGAGAGGGGGGTAAAGAATAGAGAGAGGGGTAGAAGGACGTGGAGGGGGAAGAGAGAGAGGAGAGAAAGCTAGCAGAGAAAGGAGATGGGATGGATAAATGAAGAGAGAGAGATAGAGGGGGAGAGAGAGAGGTTAGAAAGAGAATGCGAGGGAATAGAGAGAGAGAGAGAGAGAGAGAGAGAGAGAGAGAGAGAGGGGGGGGGAGAGAGAGAGGGGGGTTATAGATAAGTGGAAGCATATTGACAAGATGCAGACAGGAGGCACTTCTGTACATTTCACTGCCCAATTCATCCCCCATGCACTGCAATAACCTGTTGAAAGGCTTGGTCTCCCCACACATTGTCTGATTATGCCTATAGGAATGGGACCCTCCATACAATGGCCTAATGCATGGTTACATTTCCCCAAAATGGCAAGCTTTGTAGGCCAGTTTCCCAGACCCAGAATGTCCTTCACTAAACAGCACTTTCACTTCTCAAAGGATTTCCCATTGATCATGATTTTAAATCCAGGACTCTGAATCATTTGAGTCCAGGAAACTGCCCCTAAGAGTTCGCCTGGGGGTGTTAAACTGTGAGCATTGTAAGTAAGAACCTGGCTTGTAAGCTTGTTTGCAGCGCAGCTGTCTAAGGCATTGCATCTCAGTGCTCGAGGTGTCACTAAAGTCCCTGGTTCGATCCCGGGCTGTATCGTGAGCGGGAGTCCCATAGGGGTCCCATACAATCTGCCCAGCGTCGTCCAGGTTAGGGGAGGGTTTGGCCGTCATTGTAAAATAAGAATTTGTTCTTAACTGACTTGCCTGGTTAAATAAAGGTTACATGAAATGAAAATGAAAATGATGCAGGTCAATAACTAGCTCTGCTAACCAAACTACTGTATGTGATGAATTACTGAACACATCCCGATAGATGGTTTCCCTGTAAACATAGCTCATATAACACATACTTAAAACTCATTACCAGCAAACCATGTTCCCAGTGAAAACAGTTTGATTTCACATTTCACTGGAGAGAGAGAGAAAAAACACCATAGCTTGGACAAGTTAACAAGACTGGGAAATCTGTGACAGGAGGTCGAGGGCCCAACCTGGACTCTAATTGCTATCACATTGACTGCTTCCCAAATGGAATTCATTCCCTACATAGTGCACTACTTTCAAACAGAGCCCTTCCCTGGTCAAAAGTAGTGCACTATATAGGGCATAGGGTGCCATTTGGGATGCATTCATTGAGTCATGGGGAGTTAATTTGAGGCCTGATTTTATTTCAAAGTGAAAAAACGGGCCAGACACTGGCGTTGTGTATCCAGCCCTATTACAGAGTTGGCTTTTTAGTTTATCTTAAGACGGCTTAAGTGGCTAAAGTAGCTATTGATGCCATACTAGCTTGAATGAATCGTTTTTCAAAGCTCCCTTTAGGCCACTTGGAGAGAAAAGGAAGAGTGGTTTTTGAAGGACTGCATCTAAACATGGAAGGGCTTGACATTTCCAGGAAGGCCATAGTGGTCACAACCTAAAAGGGGACAAAACCCTAACAAACATGATGGGCTTAGATGTGCTGGCCAAATACAATTCACCCCACCAGGCACACAAACACAAAGGATAGCTTGATTCCACGAGACAAAATCCTACAACAGATCCTAATATCTACTTGCAAGCTTGCGTTCGCAAACTTTAATTCATCTTTCCTTTTGTTCGTTTTTCTCGTTCTAAATTAAGGGGGAAAAAACAACTGAAACTTAACTTGAATTTAAAACAAATAAGGAAAGTCAAGACAGAGAAAATAAGGTTTTGCAACATCTTAGGCCCATTTTCAGCTCTTCCCTTTCATGATTATCCCCACTTAGGAGCCTCAACAACAAGCTTACAGTGGTGAACCACAGACAGATCCTCAGATCCCCTCCAAGCCTCAAATCTGCCATTTTAAAACGAACACAGCACTGCTTTTAAACCCAGAATAGGTTATCCAAAGTCTCTGGCCCTCACCAACCTGGGCTGAAACGGCCAGCATGACGCACAGAAATAAAGCCAAGAACCTGGATGAAGAACCTGGCTGTCACTTTAAGCCCTTATTTCCTTGTTCGAGAGAGTGGATAGTTAAAGGGACATTACACTCCCAAATCTACATTTGTCAGATGTTTTCAGATCTCAAAAGTGGTGTTCTTTGTTTCTAGCCCATCAGTTGTGTAGATACAGCTGCATACCTCAACCTCAAATGAATCCAGAAGATAAGCACCAGAAACAAAGTGGAGAACGTAAGAGTCACCTAGAGCCTCATTTCCTCATTTGACACAGTGGATATTTCTGCTGATCTCCCAGCTGATCTCTCTGGTGTGTGTGTATGTATGTGTGTGTGTGTTTGCGTGTGTGTTTGCGTGCATGCTTGCATGTGTGCGTGGCAGTAGTAGTTGAGGGAATAACACACCCGCGTGCTATCAGTGAGACACACTACAACCACACCAGAGGTGTGTCCGCCTCAGCAGCTCGGCAGGCCAGGTTTTCACACGCTGTGTGGTCCTAGGCCTCAGGAGGAGTGGAGGAGCTAGATAAAACCTCACCCTTCGTCAACAGAACAAGAAGAGTAGGCTATGTTCCGTTGAATCTCGACGGAAAGCTCTCTGTGTTCTTTCCCAGTGTATGAGTCACGTTCCGACTCTCCTAAAGCCCTGGAGTTCCTCCGCTCCTACACCAGCCCAAGGCCTAAGGGAAGACACCAGCCAATGACAGAGCTGGTTAGTGCTTCCACAAAGCAAAGACCGGGGTTCCTTGAAAGATGAAGCGATGAGTCAGCTGAAATGAGAGAGTACAGTACATCACCTCCAGAAAGTCTGATGATGATGATGCAACAAAGTGAAATAGAATCTTCAGAGAGTAGTTATTTGAGCTCAGATGGAACTAGAGAATTAGAAATCTTTAAATCTACTGAAGAAATGTGAAGTGTCTTCCCCTCTCCCCTCTGAGACCAGAGGGGAGAGTGGAGGGGGAGGGGAGAGTGGAGGGGGAGGGGAGAGTGGAGGGGAGAGGGGAGGAGGAGGGGTGGGGGGGGAGGAGGAGGAGGGGGGAGGGGGGGGTTAATACACATCCTCTATCTTCATTGAAATTATTTGGGACGGGTCTCTGACTGCCAACCCCCCTCCCCCTTCATCCTCATCTTGGCCCGAGCGTCTCCCCTCTCCCACCCTGTGCATCACTGCACACCCTGGCCCTCGCACATGGCCCGCTCTCCATCCAGCTTAAAGCGATTAGCCAGGCCTTCCTCTACTGACAGGTGCATGGTCACGCTCAGACATGACTGGCAGACCAACATCTAACCCTGCAGCAGCAAGAGAGGACAGACACATCTCCCTCCACAAGACAGACAGACAGACAGACAGACAGACAGACAGACAGACAGACAGACAGACAGACAGACAGACAGACAGACAGACAGACAGACAGACAGACAGACGGATGGAAAGGAGGGCTTGCGGGGGCAGACAGGCAGACACACAAGGACGCAGGCAGAGAGGCAGGCAAGTAGGCATGGAGGAAGGTACACAGGCAAGCAGACAGACAAGTAGTCAGGCAGAAAGACAGACAGACAAAGACAGACAGACAGCATTAGAACCCTCATACCACTGAGCAAATGGCTAGGTGTGACTGAGCACAGATAAAACTGTCCGGTTAACTCCAAATGATGTTTTTCCATATCAGTTTTGATACTGAAATCCAAGATGTCTTTCATGGTTTATAGTCTATAGGCTATGAGCAAGCAAGTGGCATTTTCTTGAGAGGAATTGCATATGACCAACATAAATGACCAACTTGAACGTTAAAACATTTGAATAAAACAAATATTAAATAGACCACATAAATGATCTGGGTTCTGTGAGTAATAACAGTCCCACTAAGTATTTTAAGTTGATTTTAAATGCGTTGTAATTACTTTGAGTCTCAGGGAATCAACTTTGGTTTTTACAGTTGTAAGCACTTAAGGAAAATGATATTCTTGGCACCTGAATTTAAATACGGCACACCATGCAGCCTAATGGGAAAAACACCAGCCAGGACTGAGCCAACCAATGCACTGGCCCTAGAAACCATAAAAAATCCAGACAAGAAGTCTGACATGGCTTTTATATTTGCATTTTAGATGTATATCATGTCATTTCTTTGGGGGGAGGTGGGTGTAAAGAGACGTTTTATGTTTAAGTCTTGAACCAAAGAGAACAAATATATGAGTGATTGCCACCAGCCTGAGGTGGCGGCACCAATTGATGACTTCAGGGAGAGAACAGAAAGCAGTGATACCATCCAATGCTGGAGTGTGTGGTGGGCATTGGGCACTGGGCAGGATAGAATAGCTTGGCAAGGAATTCACAAAGTAGTGGCTGCTCTACAATAAGACTTGTATGGAAGACAGACATCTTATCCACTAGTTTCATATGTTGACAGACAAGAATGTGATTCTTGGTCAGTTGCTGGGGTACGGTGTACATATTAGGACAGTCACACATCCATGGAAGTGGGTATCAGTGTCATTTGGTACTAGGGCCCACGTGTGTAACAGGGGGGACCCTCCTTGATTGGTTAACTCCTTGATTGGTTAACTTGATTGGTTAACTTAAATAAAAATTAAAGTCTGCATAAAAAATAAATGTAACTGGTCAATTGTGTGAGTCAGGGACTGGGCCCAAGAGGCAAACAAAAAAATAATTCTGAATGATTATTATTATTTTTGTATTTTTCATTCAACCACAGGAGCCCGCTCTCAAAGTTCAAAATACACTAGAGATCATAATTCAGCCACAGAGGATCAATAGTTTGGAAAGCAAATGCATATCGCTGAAAAGAAAATACTAATATCTATCGAACAAAAGAAAATAAATAACAAAACTCCTGAATTTTTGCGAACAGGAGCACTTTTTGGCTATTGCCAAGAGGAGCACATCGGCATCACAGTGAGTAGTACCCTATGGCTTCATCTTCATCAGTAGGTGAGTCAGTGTGCCACTGGAAATTGGGAACCAATTCAGGCCACCATAGACCTACATAAACCTAGACTTACAAGAACCCCTAGACATACAAAACCCCCTAGATAATACAACAACTAACAAGCCACCCTCGTCACACCCTGACCTAACCAAAACAATAAAGAAAACAAAGACAACTAGGGTCAGGGCGTGACGATGGGCCTGTACTGTATATGAGCCCAAGCCCGAAAAATAACTGAATAGCACATATTGCACATGACAGAAAAACATTTAAAAAAATACTGATTTAAGATATATTTGGTACATAATTGGTCTAGCCTAAATGAAACAAATTCAATGTTATTACGCAATTATAATGAATTTATATTTAATTTGGAATAGGCGAGTAACAGGGCATTTTATATATATATATATTCATAATTAATAGGCTGACACATTAGCTACAGATTATTTCACCACCGTGCAGGTCCATGTACTCCTCTCTCTTCTTCACTCTTCTCTCCAGCGCACAGAGGGAGGGGCTGTCAACAATGTATGGCAATAAAGTCTTTTCTCTGTAATGTCTTTTTCATTATATGTCAGACCACAGTAAGACTTGCTGTCGCCATGGTGATCCTAGTAAATCAAACCCAAATCAAATCAACAGTTTTGTTGTGAAAACATGTTAATATAATTTTCCCGAAAAGATTTCACTTGGTTTCCCAAATGAAGCACTGGGTAGCTGCATGAACAGGGTTGGAGAGCCCATGGCATACAGAGTACTGGGTAGCTGCAAGAACAGGGTTGGAGAGCCCATGGCATGCAGAGTACTGGGTAGCTGCAAGAACAGGGTTGGAGAGCCCATGGCATACAGAGTACTGGGTAGCTGCAAGAACAGGGTTGGAGAGCCCATGGCATGCAGAGTACTGGGTAGCTGCAAGAACAGGGTTGGAGAGCCCATGGCATACAGAGTACTGGGTAGCTGCAAGAACAGGGTTGGAGAGCCCATGGCATGCAGAGTACTGGGTAGCTGCAAGAACAGGGTTGGAGAGCCCATGGCATGCAGAGTACTGGGTAGCTGCAAGAACAGGGTTGGAGAGCCCATGGCATACAGAGTACTGGGTAGCTGCAAGAACAGGGTTGGAGAGCCCATGGCATACAGAGTACTGGGTAGCTGCAAGAACAGGGTTGGAGAGCCCATGGCATGCAGAGTACTGGGTAGCTGCAAGAACAGGGTTGGAGAGCCCATGGCATACAGAGTACTGGGTAGCTGCAAGAACAGGGTTGGAGAGCCCATGGCATACAGAGTACTGGGTAGCTGCAAGAACAGGGTTGGAGAGCCCATGGCATACAGAGTACTGGGTAGCTGTAGGAACAGGGTTGGAGAGCCCATGGCATACAGAGTACTGGGTAGCTGCAAGAACAGGGTTGGAGAGCCCATGGCATACAGAGTACTGGGTAGCTGCAAGAACAGGGTTGGAGAGCCCATGGCATACAGAGTACTGGGTAGCTGCAAGAACAGGGTTGGAGAGCCCATGGCATACAGAGTACTGGGTAGCTGCAAGAACAGGGTTGGAGAGCCCATGGCATACAGAGTACTGGGTAGCTGCAAGAACAGGGTTGGAGAGCCCATTGCATACAGAGTACTGGGTAGCTGCAGGAACAGGGTTGGAGAGCCCATGGCATACAGAGTTGGGGCAGAATATCACCTGTCATGCAGCGATATAACTGGAGCAGCCTACCCAACATGATTGAAAGACGTGCAAGCAGGAAAGTGGCCTCCATTCGCTATTGGAGTACATACAGATGGCATGTCTTTTTGTCTCGCCCCTGTTCCTGCCCATTTGGTAATGGGTCATTCTAAATAGAAACTCATTTTACATATCAGTAAAGACAAGATTAAATTGGAAATAGTCTGATGGGTGAAGAAAATGATCACTTGATGAGAGAACAGCTGGTGCAGCCTGAGGAAAGGAACAGAGTGCAAGCTTGTTTTTGAAACTTTCATCAATAGTCTGCAGATGCATCATGCAGTCCATATATATCTCAGTTTCTAAGGCATTCTAACATTTGTATCATCCAAACAACTCTAAATCTAGCGTATAGGACCTGTTTCAAATGATCACTTTTACACGTACTATAGTCACTTCATATGCACACCCTCACTCCGGAATGGGAAATATATCCTTCCTATTTCACTCAGGTAGGCTGCTGCCTATATATATACGTAGACTTGAAATCACTGGCCACTTGAATAGATGGAACACTAGTGACTTTAATAATGTTTATGTATCTTGCATTACTCATCTCATATGTGCAGTATATACTTTATTCAATACTATTCTACTGTATCTTAGTCTATGCCCTTCTGACATTGCTCGGCTATATATTTACATATTCTTAACTCCATTCCTTTACTTAGATTTGTGTGTATTGGGTATATTTTGTGAAATTGTTAGATATTACTTGTTAGATATTACTGCACTGTTGCAGCTAAAAACACAAGCATTTTGCCACACCAGGAATAACATCTGCTAAACACGAGTATGTGACCAATAACATCTGCTAAACACGAGTATGTGACCAATAACATCTGCTAAACACGAGTATGTGACCAATAACATCTGCTAAACACGAGTATGTGACCAATAACATTTGATTTGATTTGATTTGCGCTGCGTGTAATGATTTTATTCTTACTATAAAATCATATAGTATAAAATAATGATACGGGATTTATGAACATATCTTGTCGGCTAAATGAACAAGCCTACAGCCGCCTAGTGGTTAGAGCGTTGGGCCAGTAACCGAAAGGTTGCTGCATTGAATCCCCGAGCTGGCAAGGTCAAACTCTGTCGTTCTGCCTCTGAGCAAGGCAGTTAACCCACTGTTCCCCGGGCGCCGAAGACGTGGATGTCGATTAAGGCAGCCCTTCTGATTCAGAGTGGTTGGGTTATGCAGAAGACACATTTCAGTTGAAGGCATTCAGTTGTACAACTAACTAGGTATCCCCCTTTCCATATGGTATGCTAGATAACATAAAAGGCCAACTCACAATTTGTTCTTCTGAAATACATATTCATACAAATGTTTCTTTAGACTTGCCTAAAATCGATAATGGAGTTATTGTGATGGTGTATATTCGATTGATTTATTACACTTTTTTAAAAGTAAATGTTCCAATGGCCCCCTGTATCGGCGGCTTGTATGTGGATGGTATGTGTGAAGGTCAATTACCGTGAGACCTGCAGACTTGCATGACAATACCCAGCTGACAAAACGTCATGACCGTCACAGCCCTATTTAGTGCTGGAGGTTTACTATTTAACTTAACACCTGAAGAACACAACATAGTGGTATACTCAGTCAACCTTATACAGTTAGTTAAACATAGTGGTATACTCAGTCAACCTTATACAGTTAGTTAAACATAGTGGTATACTTAGTCAACCTTATACAGTTAGTTAAACATAGTGGTATACTCAGTCAACCTTATACAGTTAGTTAAACATAGTGGTATACTCAGTCAACCTTATACAGTTAGTTAAACATAGTGGTATACTTAGTCAACCTTATACAGTTAGTTAAACATAGTGGTATACTCAGTTAACCTTATACAGTTAGTTAAACATAGTGGTATACTCAGTCAACCTTATACAGTTAGTTAAACATAGTGGTATACTCAGTCAACCTTATACAGTTAGTTAAACATAGTGGTATACTTAGTCAACCTTATACAGTTAGTTAAACATAGTGGTATACTCAGTCAACCTTATACAGTTAGTTAAACATAGTGGTATACTTAGTCAACCTTATACAGTTAGTTAAACATAGTGGTATACTCAGTCAACCTTATACAGTTAGTTAAACATAGTGGTATACTCAGTCAACCTTATACAGTTAGTTAAACATAGTGGTATACTCAGTCAACCTTATACAGTTAGTTAAACATAGTGGTATACTCAGTCAAGCATGTACCTTATACAGTTAGTTAAACATAGTGGTATACTTATCAGTTCAACCTTATACAGTTAGTTAAACATAGTGGTATACTTAGTCAACCTTATACAGTTAGTTAAACATAGTGGTATACTCAGTCAACCTTATACAGTTAGTTAAACATAGTGGTATACTCAGTCAACCTTATACAGTTAGTTAAACATAGTGGTATACTCAGTCAACCTTATACAGTTAGTTAAACATAGTGGTATACTCAGTCAACCTTATACAGTTAGTTAAACATAGTGGTATACTCAGTCAACCTTATACAGTTAGTTAAACATAGTGGTATACTCAGTCAACCTTATACAGTTAGTTAAACATAGTGGTATACTCAGTCAACCTTATACAGTTAGTTAAACATAGTGGTATACTCAGTCAACCTTATACAGTTAGTTAAACATAGTGGTATACTCAGTCAAGCATGTACCTTATACAGTTAGTTAAAACATAGTGGTATACTCAGTCAACCTTATACAGTTAGTTAAACATAGTGGTATACTCAGTCAACCTTATACAGTTAGTTAAACATAGTGGTATACTCAGTCAACCTTATACAGTTAGTTAAACATAGTGGTATACTCAGTCAACCTTATACAGTTAGTTAAAACATAGTGGTATACTCAGTCAACCTTATACAGTTAGTTAAACATAGTGGTATACTCAGTCAACCTTTTACAGTTAGTTAAAACATAGTGGTATACTCAGTCAACATGTTATACAGTTAGTTAAAACATAGTGGTATACTCAGTCAACCTTATACAGTTAGTTAAACATAGTGGTATACTCAGTCAACCTTATACAGTTAGTTAAACATAGTGGTATACTCAGTCAACCTTATACAGTTAGTTAAACATAGTGGTATACTAAACATGTACAACCTTATACAGTTAGTTAAACATAGTGGTATACTCAGTCAACCTTATACAGTTAGTTAAACATAGTGGTATACTCAGTCAACCTTATACAGTTAGTTAAACATAGTGGTATACTCAGTCAACCTTATACAGTTAGTTAAACATAGTGGTATACTCAGTCAACCTTATACAGTTAGTTAAACATAGTGGTATACTCAGTCAACCTTATACAGTTAGTTAAACATAGTGGTATACTCAGTCAACCTTATACAGTTAGTTAAACATAGTGGTATACTCAGTCAACCTTATACAGTTAGTTAAACATAGTGGTATACTCAGTCAACCTTATACAGTTAGTTAAACATAGTGGTATACTCAGTCAACCTTATACAGTTAGTTAAACATAGTGGTATACTCAGTCAACCTTATACAGTTAGTTAAACATAGTGGTATACTCAGTCAACCTTATACAGTTAGTTAAACATAGTGGTATACTCAGTCAACCTTATACAGTTAGTTAAACATAGTGGTATACTCAGTCAACCTTATACAGTTAGTTAAACATAGTGGTATACTCAGTCAAGCATGTACCTTATACAGTTAGTTAAACATAGTGGTATACTCAGTCAACCTTATACAGTTAGTTAAACATAGTGGTATACTCAGTCAACCTTATACAGTTAGTTAAACATAGTGGTATACTCAGTCAACCTTATACAGTTAGTTAAACATAGTGGTATACTCAGTCAACCTTATACAGTTAGTTAAACATAGTGGTATACTCAGTCAACCTTATACAGTTAGTTAAACATAGTGGTATACTCAGTCAACCTTATACAGTTAGTTAAACATAGTGGTATACTCAGTCAACCTTATACAGTTAGTTAAACATAGTGGTATACTCAGTCAACCTTATACAGTTAGTGGTTAAACATAGTGGTAGTCAACCTTATACAGTTAGTTAAACATACATGTCAACCTTATACAGTTAGTTTAATCAACTTAGTTTAGTGTTACTTAGTCAATATACAGTTAGTTAAACATAGTGGTATCAGTCAACCTTATACAGTTAGTTAAACATAGTGTCAACCTTAGAGTTAAAACATAGTGGTATACTTTCAGTCAACCTTATACAGTTAGTTAAACATAGTGGTATCAGTCACAGCATGTACCTTATACAGTTAGTTAAACATAGTGGTATACTCAGTCAACCTTATACAGTTAGTTAAACATAGTTACTCAGAATAGTTAAACATAGTGGTATACTGGGCTAAGCTCAACCATACAGTTAGTTAAACATAGTGGTATACTCAGTAGTTAGTTAAACATAGTGGTATACTCAGTCAACCTTATACAGTTAGTTAAACATAGTGGTATACTCAGTCAACCTTATACAGTTAGTTAAACATAGTGGTTATAACCATAGTGTAAACATATAGTTACAGAGTTAAACATAGTGGTATACTACAGTCAGTCAGTTAGTCACAGTAGTGTATACTCAGTCAACCTTATACAGTTAGTTAAACATAGTGGTATACTTGAGTCAACCTTATACAGTTAGTTAAACATAGTGGTATACTCAGTCAACCTTATACAGTTGTTAAAATAGTGGTATACGCCAGTCAACCTTATACAGTTAGTTAAACATAGTGGTATACTCAGTCAACCTTATACAGTTAGTTAGTTACTCAGTCAACCATACAGTTAGTTAAACATAGTGGTATACTCAGTCAACCTTATACAGTTAGTTAAACATAGTGGTATACTCAGTCAACCTCATACAGTTATAAACAGTGGTTAGTTAAACATAGTGGTATACTCAGTCAACCTTATACAGTTAGTTAAACATAGTGGTATACTCAGTCAACCTTATACAGTTAGTTAAACATAGTGGTATACTCAGTCAACCTTATACAGTTAGTTAAACATAGTGGTATACTCAGTCAGTTAGTTAAACATGTAGTCAACCTACAGTTAGTTAAACATAGTATTCAGTCAACCTTATACAGTTAGTTAAACATAGTGGTATACTCAGTCAACCAGACATCAGTGGTTAGTTAAAACATAGTGGTATACTCAGTAGTATACAGTTAGTTAAAACATAGTGGTATACTCAGTCAACCTTATACAGTTAAACATAGTGGTTCAACCTTATACAGTTAGTTAAACATAGTGGTATACTCAGTCAACCTTATACAGTTAGTTAAACATAAATCATTTCAGTCAACTTATTAACAGTTAGTAGTGGTATACTCAGTCAACCTTATACAGTTAGTTAAACATAGTGGTATATCAGTCAACATGTAATACAGTTAGTTCAAACATAGTGGTACAGTCAACCTTTACAGTTAGTTAAAACATAGTGGTATACTCAGTCAACCTTATACAGTTAGTTAAACATAGTGGTATACTCAGTCAACCTTATACAGTTAGTTAAACATAGTGGTATACTCAGTCAACCTTATACAGTTAGTTAAACATAGTGGTATACTCAGTCAACCTTATACAGTTAGTTAAACATAGTGGTATACTCAGTCTTATACAGTTAGTTAAAACCTTAGTTATACAGTTAGTTAAACATAGTGGTATACTTAGTCAACCTTATACAGTTAGTTAAACATAGTGGTATACTCAGTCAACCTTATACAGTTAGTTAAACATAGTTAGTCAACCTTATACAAGTTAAACATAGTGGTATACTCAGTCAACCTTATACAGTTAGTTAAACATAGTGGTATACTCAGTCAACCTTATACAGTTAGTTAAACATAGTGGTATACTCAGTCAACCTTATACAGTTAGTTAAACATAGTGGTATACTCAGTCAACCTTATACAGTTAGTTAAACATAGTGGTATACTTAGTCAACCTTATACAGTTAGTTAAACATAGTCAACCTTATACAGTTAGTTAAACATAGTGGTACTCAGTCAACATTATATACAGTTAGTTAAACATAGTGGTATACTCAGTCAACCTTATACAGTTAGTTAAAACATAGTGGTATACACAGTCAAACAACCTTATACAGTTAGTTAAACATAGTGGTATACTCAGTCAACCTTATACAGTTAGTTAAAACATAGTGGTATACTCAGTCAACCTTATACAGTTAGTTAAACATAGTGGTATACTCAGTCAACCTTTTACAGTTAGTTAAAACATAGTGGTATACTCAGTCAACCTTATACAGTTAGTTAAACATAGTGGTATACTCAGTCAACCTTATACAGTTAGTTAAACATAGTGGTATACTCAGTCAACCTTATACAGTTAGTTAAACATAGTGGTATACTTCAGTCAACCTTATACAGTTAGTTAAACATAGTGGTATACTCAGTCAACCTTATACAGTTAGTTAAACATAGTGGTATACTCAGTCAACCTTATACAGTTAGTTAAACATAGTGGTATACTCAGTCAACCATAGTGGTTACTCCAGTCAGTTAGTTAGTTAAACATAGTGGTATACTCAGTCCTTATACAGTTAGTTAAACATAGTGGTAACCTTATACAGTTAGTTAAACATAGTGGTATACTCAGTCAACCTTATACAGTTAGTTAAACATAGTGGTATACTCAGTCAACCTTATACAGTTAGTTAAACATAGTGGTATACTCAGTCAACCTTATACAGTTAGTTAAACATTCAGTCAAACATAGTGGTATACTCAGTCAACCTTATACAGTTAGTTAAACATAGTGGTATACTCAGTCAACCTTATACAGTTAGTTAAACATAGTGGTATACTCAGTCAACCTTATACAGTTAGTTAAACATAGTCAACCTTATACAGTTAGTTAAACATAGTGGTATACTCAGTCAACCTTATACAGTTAGTTAAACATAGTGGTATACTCAGTCAACCTTATACAGTTAGTTAAACATAGTGGTATACTCAGTACCTTATACAGTTAGTTAAACATAGTCAGTCAACCTTATACAGTTAGTTAAACATAGTGGTATACTCAGTCAACCTTATACAGTTAGTTAAACATAGTGGTATACTCAGTCAACCTTATACAGTTAGTTAAACATAGTGGTATACTCAGTCAACCTTATACAGTTAGTTAAACATAGTGGTATACTCAGTCAAGCATGTACCTTATACAGTTAGTTAAACATAGTGGTATACTCAGTCAACCTTATACAGTTAGTTAAACATAGTGGTATACTCAGTCAAGCATGTACCTTATACAGTTAGTTAAAACATAGTGGTATACTCAGTCAAGCATGTACCTTATACAGTTAGTTAAACATAGTGGTATACTCAGTCAACCTTATACAGTTAGTTAAACATAGTGGTATACTCAGTCAACCTTATACAGTTAGTTAAACATAGTGGTATACTCAGTCAACCTTATACAGTTAGTTAAACATAGTGGTATACTCAGTCAAGCATGTACCTCATACAGTTAGTTAAACATAGTGGTATACTCAGTCAAGCATGTACCTTATACAGTTAGTTAAAACATAGTGGTATACTCAGTCAAGCATGTACCTTATAGAGTTAGTTAAAACATAGCCAAAGCTAAATATATTATTATTATATTATCCCACTTCTGCGCTACACAAAACCCCCACATTTGCTAAGCTACGTTACCTTGGTACAACCCAAAGTATCCTAATTATCGAAACCACCGCCCATGACTAACTGCTGAGTTTTGAACCTGAAATGAGACTCAATATGCAAATCTTCCCTTTTGCATGTTATTTTGCATTCAAAACATCCTGGTTTGCTGTGACTGCTATCTAGCTAGAGAACGCTAGCTGCACGGTCAGCAGCTGAGAAAAGAGAGAGCGGGTGTATAAGCTTTGAATAACCAAATGAGACTGATCACCTGTGCTCATCTCACAGCATGGCCGGACATTTGTCAATGCAAAGTGGGGTTGCTAGGGCGATCCTTATCGCTACAGATGTTGTATACCGCTAGAGAATAGGGAAATGAACTGGGCTAAGCTGGCATGGCAGTTATTTCACCGTGGAGTGGGCCTCTACATCCTTTTGCTCTTGATTCTACAAATACAGGGTCTGATAATACAGGGTCTGATGTTTGATAAGTGGCACACACACACTAAACATATAGATCCACCAACATGAATCCACATAGGAAGGAGAAACACTTAGATGCTGTACTGTGCAAACGTAAACAGGTCACAGTCATGAAGACGCATACATACAAAGTAGATGGTGCTAGTGCTGTTGATGTAAAACACGTGCACACACACATAATCCCACACACACAATCCCACACTCCCACATGAAAAGGGACGCCATCGTGTTGGTTCTGTTGTTAAAACACAAAGCCCTCCACCTCCTCCTCTCCTCCCCCCTCCCCCAGATGTGACCCAACGGGCGAAACCCAAACCAGAGCAGAGAGCTCTCTCAACTCCTCAACCTCTCAACACATCCTCAGCGCTGGCCTTTGAAAACAAACCACGCCGGCCAGCCCCCCACCTCTCCCCGTCTCCTCTGAGCCCTAATATGTGAGCACACATGCCCCATACTCCACTGGGAGAGACTCTCCGACGCTTCCCTCTGCTCTGGTTCCGGGAAGCAGATGTGTGATTATAAATATGGTGGAACTACACACAGACAGTCAGTGGTTGATGTTAGGAGACATACAGGAGTAGATAGGGGTTCAGTTGCGAGGTCATGAGGTCATGAACAACTCCTGGACCATGACTCCAAGGTTCAAGGACACTTAAAGGTCTGATGCAGCCGTTTTATGTCTCAAAATCAAATCATTTCTGGGTAACAATTTATTAACTTACTGTGATCATATTCAGTAAAAATGGTTAAATAAGGAACCAAAATAGCTTCATAACAAAGAGCAATTTTTCAAACAAGATTTTTCTTGGACTGTATGGGAGTGGTCTGAGTGAGGGGCCTAATTGGATGAGCCTAATGGGAGGGATACATAACCTGAAAACGAGTTGTTATTGGGAGAGAGGTTTGAAGCTGTCTTTGTTAATGGTCTATTAACTTATATCGCCTGGTGATGTCGTCCTTTCAAACAGCTCTTACACTAAAAGGGCATTATCATCATTTTGATAAATTCACAGTATTATTCCAACCTCATAGTGCGAAAATATACACTGAGTGTACAAAACGTTAGGAACACCTTCCTAAAATTGAGTCCTCCCCTAAATGGCATGATATATACAGAAGAAGAGAAAGGGTGAAGTACAGTATCTGGCCACTCATATTATATCATCCTTTACAACAAACAGTCAACCTGGTCACACTGTGCATAGAAGTCATACAGTTTCCACAGATCTCCAATCCCGATCGGCTACGTTTGAAAGTCTAGCATAGACTCTAAATATTTCAATATGCATGGAATTTATACTACTGAATCATATTGAAGACTAGAGAGAGGGATTACCAAATAATGTGGGATATCAAAGAGTTGCGGACCACACACACACACAAACACACACACACACACACACACACACACACACACACACACACACACACACACACACACACACACACACACTGAAACAGTTGGTGAATTGATGAAGTCCTCCAGTCTCCTCGGCTTCCCACACTAACAAGCACGTGGAGAGATTGAAATCCAGATGGCTGAAGAGTAGAATGGCACATTTCTCCTTTGTCGTTAAATATACACACAAACCCACGTATAAACACCATATCACACAGATACACTGGCACGCACACACACACTCACAGGTACATACTCACAGGCACACACACTCACAGGCACACACACACTCACAGGAACACACTCACAGGCACACACACAAAGATCAAATACGACAAAACTAGAATTACCAGAACTCTCATTGAATCCTCCACACCCCTCCAAAAAAAGGGTCCCAAGTCCGAACATGTCCCAGCATTCTGACTGTGTATCAGATAAAGTAGTGCACTATATAGGAAAGAGAGTGCCATTTGGGACACATGCTGATTAGGCTTGAATAACCTTTATAGACACATGAGGAGTGGGAGCAACAGCCTTTCCTCTGATGCTTGAGGAACATTCTTAGCCTGAGAGAAACCCACAGGCTGTGTGACCGGCACCAGCAAGGCTTCATGCCATCAGATGGTCCCGATAACCAGCAGTCACCGGTCAGTCACCTGCACAGCTATGGCCCCGTGACACAGCCTTTCATATGGAAATCACCACCGCATCAGGATGTTCCAGAAATGTTCTGATGATGTTCCAAAAATGTTCTGTCGATATTCCAGAAATGTTCTGTTGGGGGCGGCAGGGTAGCATGGTGGTTAGAGTGTTGAACTAGTAACCGGAATGTTGCAAGTTCAAACCCCCGAGCTGACAAGGTACAAATCTGTCGTTCTGCCACTGAACAGGCAGTTAACCCACTGTTCCAAGGTCATCATTGAAAATAAGAATTGGTTCTTAACTGACTTGCCTAGTTAAATAAAGGTTAAATAAATATTCCAGAAATATTCTGTTGATATTCCAGAAATATTCTGATGCTATTCCAGAAATATTCTGGTGATATTCCAGAAATATTCTGATGCTATTCCAGAAATATTCTGTTGATATTCCAGAAATATTCTGATGCTATTCCAGAAATAATCTGATGATATTCCAGAAATATTCTGTTGATATTCCAGAAAAAATCTGATGATTTTCCAGAAATATTCTGATGCTATTCCAGAAATATTCTGTTGATATTCAAGAAATATTCTGATGCTATTCCAGAAATAATCTGATGATATTCCAGAAATATTCTGTTGATATTCCAGAAATAATCTGATGATATTCCAGAAATATTCTGATGCTATTCCAGAAATATTCTGTTGATATTCCAGAAATATTCTGATGCTATTCCAGAAATAATCTGATGATATTCCAGAAATATTCTGTTGATATTCCAGAAACATTCTGTTGATAATCCAGAAGTATTCTGTTGATATTCCAGAAATATTCTGATGCTATTCCAGAAATATTCTGATGCTATTCCAGAAATATTCTGTTGATATTCCAGAAACATTCTGTTGATATTCCAGAAATATTCTGTTGATAATCCAGAAATATTCTGATGCTATTCCAGAAATAATCTGATGAGATTCTAGAAATATTCTGATGATATTCCAGAAATATTCTGATGCTATTCCAGAAATAATCTGATGAGATTCCAGAAATATTCTGATGATATTCCAGACATATTCTGATTCTATTCCAGAAACGTTCTGATAATATTCCAGAAATAGTCTGATGCTATTCCAGAAATATTCTGTTGATATTCCAGAAATGTTTTGTTGATATTCCAGAAATATTCTGATTATATTCCAGAAATATTCTGATGATATTCCAGAAATATTCTGATGATATTCCAGAAACCATATCAAAGGATAACTAAAGCCCAGAAAACTTTACTGATTATCAAAAATGGCTAGAAATACCCAATTGAAAATACTTAGAACATGCTGAACATTTCATAGTAACTCACTATGACCATTTCATAGTAACTCACTTTGACCGTTTCATAGTAAGTAACTCACTTTGACCATTTCATAGTAACTTATATTGTAGCCATGGAGAAATGTCATCAAGAGAACTCTCTGATACAATACTTGGTATAGAACTTAACTGGAAGGCCATGAGTGGTGATAAGGATGCAGTCTGCGGCTCTGGGTAGGAATACTAAGTGTCTGAGGGGACACTGGCCTCTTTCAAGGAGCAGCCCTGGTGTGAAGCATGCTGGGTAAGGCACGGCAGCCACCCATTCTAAGAGTAGACTGAGCCTATGACAGAGGACCCTGTTCTCATCAGGAGCTGCTGGAACAAAATTGTGGCACACCAGTAGAGTGTGTGTATGTGCGTGTGTGTGTGCGTGTGTATGTGTGCATGTGTGCAAGTGTCAGTCAAAACTAGGATAGAGAACACACTGAGCATACCAAAGAGAGAGCAATTTCTGTTGAATGTAAGAAATAATTGAAAACTCCCACAGACTGGCCCCTCCCTCCCATTCTCCCCCATCTCCATCCTTCCCCCAACTCCCTCGCCTCTAATTTGCTTACTTATTTTGTGATTATCAAAAAGCTGCTTTATAGAAGATGACGGCAGAGAGAAAACATATGCAAAGTCAAAATAATTTTCATCAAACATTTTTCTGTTATTTCCATCAAGAATGCACATATCAAAAAGCTACTTCTCGGGAGCTGTTCTGGTGTTGGATAGTGACTATATGGCATGGTGGTATTATAAAGTGGAACAACTGTGAAAGTGGCAACCATGTCCCTATAAACTTCAACACTACTTGGACATTTAAAGGCATTTTCTATCTTCCAGGCTGTTTGAATTAAAGTGAGCCTGTAAAAATCATGTGGCGAATCTGTAGACGTGCAAGTTATGTCACATCATCCCAGCGACATATTACAGTCATGGAGATGGGTTGATATATGAGCTGCCCCAGCCAGAACAAGCACACTGGCCTTCCTGCACGACTTCCTCTCTTCCACTCTTTTCCTTTCATTCCTTTCCTCTCCCTCTCTCCTTCCCACTCTTTTTTCCATCACAAAGCCGGATGAGGGTCATCTTACCAATGCCCCTGCTGCCATGCACAAATCAGATGTTTTTTTGTGTGTGTGTGTGCGTGTGTGTGTGTGTGTGTGGCACTTCCTAATAAATACAAACACCACAGAAATTCAACATGTTAACCCATCTCAACTTCACAGATCTGACAGGGTCTTCCTCCTCTCTGTCGGGATTGCCTCAAAACACTTTCAGCTCTCCAAATGTTCATTTATCCCCATGAAATGAATCTGACTGCCTAACTGAAGTGCTTGTAACAGAGAGGTGGGATTCCAGTAAAAAGTATCTTTGTGTGTAGTATTTTATTTGTGTATTGGACTATGTTGTATTTCTGTGGTGTTTGTATTTATTTGTGTTGGATTCTCAAGCTGTGTTGGGACTCCTCTACGTGTCCTGGTAGCTGTGTTGGGGCTCCTCTACCGTGTCCTGGTAGCTGTGTTGGGGCTCCTCTACCGTGTCCTGGTAGCTGTGTTGGGGCTCCTCTACCGTGTCCTGGTAGCTGTGTTGGGGCTCCTCTACCGTGTCCTGGTAGCTGTGTTGGGGCTCCTCTACCGTGTCCTGGTAGCTGTGTTGGGACTCCTCTACCGTGTCCCGTGTCCTGGTAGCTGTGTTGGGACTCCTCTACCGTGTCCTGGTAGCTGTGTTGGGGCTCCTCTACCGTGTCCTGGTAGCTGTGTTGGGGCTCCTCTACCGTGTCCTGGTAGCTGTGTTGGGGCTCCTCTACCGTGTCCTGGTAGCTGTGTTGGGGCTCCTCTACCGTGTCCTGGTAGCTGTGTTGGGGCTCCTCTACCGTGTCCTGGTAGCTGTGTTGGGGCTCCTCTACCGTGTCCTGGTAGCTGTGTTGGGGCTCCTCTACCGTGTCCTGGTAGCTGTGTTGGGGCTCCTCTACCGTGTCCTGGTAGCTGTGTTGGGGCTCCTCTACCGTGTCCTGGTAGCTGTGTTGGGGCTCCTCTACCGTGTCCTGGTAGCTGTGTTGGGGCTCCTCTACCGTGTCCTGGTAGCTGTGTTGTGGCTGTCCTCCTCTACGTGTCCTGGTAGCTGTGTTGGGGCTCCTCTACCGTGTCCTGGTAGCTGTGTTGGGGCTCCTCTACCGTGTCCTGGTAGCTGTGTTGGGGCTCCCTCTACCGTGTCCTGGTAGCTGTGTTGGGGCTCCTCTACCGTGTCCTGGTAGCTGTGTTGGGGCTCCTCTACCGTGTCCTGGTAGCTGTGTTGGGGCTCCTCTACCGTGTCCTGGTAGCTGTGTTGGGGCTCCTCTACCGTGTCCTGGTAGCTGTGTTGGGGCTCCTCTACCGTGTCCTGGTAGCTGTGTTGGGGCTCCTCTACCGTGTCCTGGTAGCTGTGTTGGGGCTCCTCTACCGTGTCCTGGTAGCTGTGTTGGGGCTCCTCTACCGTGTCCTGGTAGCTGTGTTGGGGCTCCTCTACCATGTCCTGGTAGCTGTGTTGGGGCACCTCTACCGTGTCCTGGTAGCTGTGTTGGGGCTCCTCGACCGTGTCCTGGTTGCTGTGTTGGAGCTCCTCTACCGTGTCCTGGTTGCTGTGTTGGAGCACTGTGTCTGTGTTGGGTTTGGTTGTTTATTTGTGGGAGGGTAGTGTGTGCCTGTGTGTGTGCCACTGTGTGTGCCACTGTGTGTGTGTGTGTGTGTGTGTGTGTGTGTGTGTGTGTGTGTGTGTGTGTGTGTGTGTGTGTGTGTGTGTGTGTGTGCCACTGTGTGTGTGCCACTGTGTGTGTGTGTGTGTGTATTGCTAATCTGCAGCCTGATATTCTGTGAATGGAGGGGTGGTGTTGTTGACCCACCTGCTCCCTTCTCTCTTCAGCTGGATCTAGTCAGATTTCAGCAGCTGCATCCCCTCACAAAGCAACTCTTTGTAATCTTCTCTAGGCACACACACACAATTGCAGCAAGAAGACGAGGAGAGGGGAAGGAGGGAAAAGACACGGAGAGAGAGAGAGAGAGAGAGAGAGAGAGAGAGAGGGAGAGAGAGAGAGAGAAATGGAAGGAGGAAGGAAGAGAGAGAGAAATAGGGGGATAGAGGGCTAGTGCAATAGAAAGAACGCTAGAGAGAGGGGGAGGGAGGACAGAGAGAGAGAGAGAGAGAGAGAGAGAGAGAGAGAGAGAGAGAGAGAGAGAGAGAGAGAGAGAGAGAAAGGCGGTAAGAGTCACTTGCAGTGCATATCTTCCAGCAAGGTTACTTACAGTAGCAGGCGCTCCTGTGAAGGAGTAATGTTCTGGCACCCATATAACCCCACACCAGGCAGGTCACGCATATATATTCCACACCAGGCAGGTCACCCATATAACCCCACACCAGGCAGGTCACGCATATATATTCCACACCAGGCAGGTCACCCATATAACCCCACACCAGGCAGGTCACGCATATATATTCCACACCAGGCAGGTCACCCATATAACCCCACACCAGGCAGGTCACCCATATAACCCCACACCAGGCAGGTCACCCATATAACCCCACACCAGGCAGGTCACCCATATATATTCCACACCAGGCAGGTCACCCATATAACCCCACACCAGGCAGGTCACCCATATAACCCCACACCAGGCAGGTAACCCATATAACCCCACACCAGGCAGGTCACCCATGTAACCCAACACCAGACAGGTCACCCTTGATACAAGTCACTACTAGACATGCATCCATGGAAACCGGCCACTAGGGGCAACAGTGAGCGCTGTTACCCTCAAGTAGGTATCTGTTTTGCCACACACACACACACACACACACACACACACACACACACACACACCTCATGGGCTGTCAATAGAGGATAACAGTGGTACCAGCAGGGTGACTAAATAACAAACTGCCCACCCCAGAATGCTAATGAACATTGAGTGTTCATCAGAGGAGCCCCCTTATTAAGATGACGCCGGAGAATAAGGCTGACGTTTTACGTATTCCTAACCAATTATTTTTTTTTTTTGGTGGTTTCTTTGCATTGTTTGTAACTTATTTTTTAAACTTATTTTGTACATAATGATGCGGCTACCATCTCTTATGACCGAAAATAACTTCTGGGCATCAGAACTGCGATTACTCACCACGGACTGGCAGAATCCTTTTTTCCTTTAATGAGTCCGACCAGCCCGACGTGAATGATTTACTTCTTCCCTGGGAACAGGCCCAGATCCCCATCATTTGCGTGAAGAGAAAGCAGAGAAAACGGGGCCAGAAGGCGGGCTGCCTTCTGAGAGTTGGTAGGCGATTGAATAAACCCCCACTTCCTTCCATTCTGCTAGCAAACGTGCAATCTTTGGACAATAAAATCAATGACCTACGCGGAAGATTAAACTACCAACGGGACATTCAAAACTGTAGTATATAATGCTTCACGGAGTCATGGCTGAACGACAACCTTTACAACATACCCTGTAGCGTATTTTCGTAGCTGGCTGGTTATACCCTGTAGCGTATTTTCGTAGCTGGCTACATACCACCACAGACTGATGCTGGCACTAAGACTGCACCGAATGAGCTGTATTCCACCATAAGCAAACAGGAAAACACTCACCCAGAAGTCCCCTAGTAGCCGGGGACTTTAATGCAGGGAAACTTAAATCCGTTTTACTACATTTCTATCAGCATGTTAAATGTACAACCAGAGGAAAAAAAACTCTGGACCACCTTTACTCCACACACAGAGACACATACAAAGCTCTCACTCACCCTCCATTTGGCAAATCTGACCATAATTCTATCTATACAAACAAAAATGAATGCAGTAAAAACCAGTGACTCGATCAATAAAAAAGCTGTCAGATGAAGCAGGTGCTAAGCTACAGGACTGTTTACTAGCACAGACTGGAACAGGATCCGGGATTCTTCCGATGGCATTGGGCAGCAGCATACCACCCTACATACCACTACTGGCTTGCTTCTGAAGCTAAGCAGGGTTGGTCCTGGTCAGTTCCTGGATGGGAGACCAGATGCTGCTGTAAGTTGTGTTGGAGGGCCAGTAGGAAGCACTCTTTCCTCTGGTCTAAAAAAAATATCCCAATGCCCCAGGACACTGCCCTGTGTAGGGTGCTGTCTTTCGGATGGGACGTTAAACGGGTGTCCTGACTCTCTGAGGTCATTAAAGATACATGTGTGGTCCCATGGCACTTATTGTAAGAGTCGGGGTGTTAACCCCGGTGTCCTGGTGAAATTCCCAATCTGGCCCTCAAACCATCATGGTCACCTAGTAATCCCCAGTTTACAATTGGCTCATTCATCCCCCTCCTCTCCCCTGTAACTATTCCCCAGGTCGTTGCTGCAAATGAGAATGTGTTCTCAGTCAACTTACCTGGTAAAATAATGGAAAAATAAATTAATAAATAAAATTGAGGAGTACACTACATCAGTCACTGGCTTCATCAAAAAGTGCATTGATGGCGTCATCCCCACAGTGACCATACGTACATACCCCAACCAGAAGCCATGGATTACAGGCACCATCCGCACAGAGCTAAAGGCTAGAACTGCCGCTTTCAAGGACCGGGACTCTAACACTGAAACATGCATGAGAGCACCAGCTGTACTGGAAGAATGTGTGATCATCATGGATTACCAGGATGTGCACTGCGAGCATGCGCTGACCAACTGGCAAGTGTCTTCACTGATATGAGTCTGTAATACCAACATGTTTTAAGCAGAGCACCATAGTGCCTGTGCCCAAGAACACTAAGGTAACCTGCCTAAATGACTACCGACCTGTAGCACTCATGTCTGTAGCCATGAAGTGTTTTGAAAGGCTGGTCATGGCTCACATCAACACCATTATCCCAGAAACCATAGACCCACTCCAATTTGCATCCTGCCTCAACACATCCACAGATGATGCAATCTCTATTGCACTCCACACTGCCCTTTCCCACCTGGACAATAGGAACACCTATGTGAGAATGATATTCATTGACTGCAGCTCAGCGTTCAAGACCATAGTGCCCTCAATGGTCATCAATAAGCTAAGGACCCGGGGACTAAATACCTCCCTCTGCAACTGGATCCTGGACTTCCTGACGGGCCGCCCCCAGGTTGTAAGGGTAGGTAACAACACAACCGCCACACTGATCCTCAACACAAGGGCCTCTCAGGGGTGCATGCTGAGTCCCCTCCTGCACTCCCTGTTCACTCATGACTGCATGGCCAGGCACGACTCCAACACCATCATTAAGTTTTCTTATCCACATCGATGGAACAGTAGTGGAACAGTAGTGGAGAGGGTAGCAAGTTTTAAGTTCCTCGGCATACACATCACAGACAAACTGAATTGGTCCACTCACACAGACAGCATCGTGAAGAAGGCGCAGCAGCGCCTCTTCAACCTCAGGAGGCTGAAGAAATTCGGCTTGTCACCAAAAGCACTCACAAACTTCTATAGATGCACAATCGAGAGCATCCTGGCGGGCTGTATCACCGCCTGGTACGGCAACTGCTCCGCCCTCAACCGTAAGGCTCTCCAGAGGGTAGTGAGGTCTGCACAACGCATCACCGGGGGCAAACTACCTGCCCTCCAGGACACCTACACCACCCGATGTTACAGGAAGGCCATAAAGATCATCAAGGACATCAACCACCCGAGCCACTGCCTGTTCACCCCGCTATCATCCAGAAGGCGAGGTCAGTACAGGTGCATCAAAGCTGGGAACGAGAGACTGAAAAACAGCTTCTGTCTCAAGGCCATCAGACTGTTAAACAGCCACCACTAACATTGAGTGGCTGCTGCCAACACACTGACAATGACACTGACTCAACTCCAGCCACTTTAATAATGGGAATTGATGGGAAATGATGTAAATATATAAACAATGCTACCTTATATAATGTTACTTACCTTACATTATGCATCTCATATGCATACGTATATACTGTACTCTATATCATCGACTGCATCCTTATGTAATGCATGTATCACTAGCCACTTTAACTATGCCACTTTGTTTACATACTCATCTCATATGTATATACTGTACTCGATATCAGCTACTGTATCTTGCCTATGCTGCTCTGTACCATCACTCATTCATATATCCTTATGTACATATTCTTTATCCCCTTACACTGTGTATAAGACAGTAGTTTTGGAATTGTTAGTTAGATTACTTGTTGGTTATTACTGCATTGTCGGAACTAGAAGCACAAGCATTTCGCTACACTCGCATTAACATCTGCTAACCATGTGTATGTGACAAATAAAATTTGATTTGATTTGATGACACAACAGTGGTAGGCCTGATCTCCGACAACAACGAGACAGCCTATAGAGAGGAGGTCAGAGACCTGGCCATGTGGTGCCAGGACAACAGCCTCTCCGTTAACGTGATCAAGACAAAGGAGATGATGGTGGACAAAAAGGAAAAAGAGGACCGAGCACGCCTCCATTCTCATCGACGGGGCTGTAGTGGAGCAGGTTGAGCGCTTCAAGTTCCTTGGTGTCCTCATCACCAACAAACTAACATGGTCCAAGCACACCAAGACAGTCTTGAAGAGGGTGCAAAAACCTCTTCCCTCTCAGGAGACTGAAAATATTTGGCATGGGTCCTCAGATCCTCAAAAGGTTCTACAGCTGCACCATCGAGAGCATTCTGACTGGTTGCATCACTGCTTGGTACGGCAACTGCTCGGCCTCCGACCGCAAGGCACTACAGAGGGTAATGCGTACGGCCCAGTACATCATTGGTGCCAAGCTTCCTGCCATCCAGGACCTCTATACCAGGCGGTGTCAGAGGAAGGCCCTAAAAATTGTCAAAGACTCCAGCCACCCTAGTCATAGACTGTTCTCTCTGCTACCACACGGCAAGCGGTACCGGAGCACCAAGTCTAGGTCCAAGAGGCTTCTAAACATCGTCTACCGCCAAGCCACAAGACTCCTGAACATCTAATCAAATGGCTTCACAGACTATTTGCTTTCAGACTATTTGTCCTCTTTTACACCGCTGCTACTCTCTGTTGTTATCATCTATAACTCTACCTACATGTCCATACTACCTCAACTAACCAGTTCCCCCTGTATATGGTCTCTCTGTTGTTATCATCTATAACTCTACCTACATGTCCATACTACCTCAACTAACCGGTTCCCCCTGTATATGGTCTCTCTGTTGTTATCATCTATAACTCTACCTACATGTACATACTACCTCAACTAACCGGTGGCCCCGCACATTGACTCTGTACCGGTGCCCCCCCTGTATATGGTCTCTCTGTTGTTATCATCTATAACTCTACCTACATGTACATACTACCTCAACTAACCAGTTCCCCCTGTATATGGTCTCTCTGTTGTTATCATCTATAACTCTACCTACATGTACATACTACCTCAACTAACCGGTGGCCCCCCACATTGACTCTGTACCGGTTCCCCCTGTATATGGTCTCTCTGTTGTTATCATCTATAACTCTATCTACATGTCCATACTACCTCAACTAACCGGTTCCCTGCACATTGACTCTGTACCGGTGCCCCCTGTATATGGTCTCGCTGTTGTTATCATCTATAACTCTACCTACATGCACATATTACCTCAACTAACCGGTTCCCCCTGTATATGGTATCTCTGTTGTTATCATCTATAACTCTACCTACATGTACATACTACCTCAACTAACCGGTGGCCCCCACATTGACTCTGTACCGGTGCCCCCTGTATATGGTCTCTCTGTTGTTATCATCTATAACTCTACCTACATGTCCATACTACCTCAACTAACCGGTTCCCCCTGTATATGGTCTCTCTGTTGTTATCATCTATAACTCTACCTACATGTCCATACTACCTCAACTAACCGGTTCCCCCTGTATATGGTCTCTCTGTTGTTATCATCAATAACTCTATCTACATGTCCATACTACCTCAACTAACCAGTTCCCCCTGTATATGGTCTCTCTGTTGTTATCATCTATAACTCTACCTACATGTACATACTACCTCAACTAACCGGTTCCCCCTGTATATGGTCTCTCTGTTGTTATCATCTATAACTCTATCTACATGTCCATACTACCTCAACTAACCGGTTCCCTGCACATTGACTCTGTACCGGTTCCCCCTGTATATGGTCTCTCTGTTGTTATCATCTATAACTCTATCTACATGTCCATACTACCTCAACTAACCGGTTCCCTGCACATTGACTCTGTACCGCTGCCCCCTGTATATGGTCTCTCTGTTGTTATCATCTATAACTCTACCTACATGTACATACTACCTCAACTAACCGGTTCCCCCGCACATTGACTCTGTACCGGTGCCCCCCCACATTGACTCTGTACCGGTACCCCCAGGTATATGGTCTCTCTGTTGTTATCATCTATAACTCTACCTACATGTACATACTACCTCAACTAACCGGTTCCCCCCACATTGACTCTGTACCGGTGCCCCCTGTATATGGTCTCGCTGTTGTTATCATCTATAACTCTACCTACATGTACATACTACCTCAACTAACCGGTCCCCCCCCCCCCCCACATTGACTCTGTACCGGTGCCCCCCCTGTATATGGTCTCGCTGTTGTTATCATCTATAACTCTACCTTCATGTACATACTACCTCAACTAACCGGTGCCCCCGCACATTGACTCTGTACCGGTGCCCCCTGTATATGGTCTCGCTATTGTTATTTTACTGCTGTTCTTTAATTACTTGTTACTTTTATTTCTTATTCTTACTCATATTTTTTTTAACTGCATTGTTGGTTAGGGGTTTGCAAGTAAGCATTTCACTGTAAGGTCTATATACCTGTTGTATTCGGTGCATGTGACTAATACAATTGGATGATTTGATTTGATTTGAGGCTGTAGGCCGTCATCAGGAGAGATCATTCAGCAGGGCCATGCAGAGTACCAGCCACCTCTGAGTCTGGCCACAGAGAGAAAACACAGAAACATAGATGGACACACTGACACCAACCTATAGATATCTACTGCCTCAATAACGTACTGCTGACATTGCCTCTCACACTCCAACTCACCTCCTACGTGAAAGCATATCATCACCTACCAACCCCAACATTATTCAAATAAGGGACTTTAAAGTTTCATGCAAATGAGCCAGACAGAGAAAAGGTCTGGAGTGTGTGTCACTCAGTTGGAGAGTGACAGGAGCCGAGAAGTGTGCCACATTTGCTTCACTTTAGCCAAATTTTCCCCTGGCACTGTCTCGGGGCGCGGACCACGCCAGTCTGCGGCATGCCATGTCAAATACATGTCAAATACATACACGGCCCTGTCAACCCCAGTCATGTCCCTGCTATCCCCCAGACACTAAACCCTCAACCTTTTAACCACCACAAGGCCTCCAAAGTCTTGAGTATTACCCCCTAGTTACCAGACTTTCTACCCCCAGTTTAGGGTCCCATTTCCCCTAGTCTCTAGCGGCCAGTCCCTGTAGCCTGGCTGGACCCAGACTCCCAGTCACCAGCAGCAGAGGAAAGGACACGTCACTGGGAGATTAACAACAGCAGCACACTTTACTACCGCCATAAATCATGACTGTATGTGCCTGAGTAGCAGAACCTTGGTGGCTGTAAACGTAAAGACGAAGAGGGGTGGCAAGCATTCGTTGGATTTGATTAAATTACATTTTCCGTACGTGCATACAGTCACACACAGATGTGCATATAAATCCATGCATGCACGTGCACACACACACGCACCAACACACAGCTTGATTTTTGTGAAATGTGGGGAGTACAAATGTTTGACCATTAAAAATCTTATTTTTCCAAACCCCTAACCCTAAATCTAACTCTAACTCTAACCCTAACCCTTAACTTAACTTTAACCCTAACCCTAACCTTAACCCCAAACCCCTAACCCTAAATCTAACTCTAACTCTAACCCTAACCCTTAACCTAACTTTAACCCTAACCCTAACCTTAACCCCAAACCCCAAACCCCTAACCCTAAATCTAACTCTAACTCTAACCCTAACCCTTAACCTAACATTAACCCTAACTCTAATGGTAACCTCAAAAACCCTAACATTAACCCCAAAACGCTAAACCTAACCATTAAGCTTAAAATAGCATTTTAATAAATTATGGACATGAAAAAAGTCCTGACTGTTCAACAAAAAGTTATTATTTTCCTACCTTGTCAGGACATTTGGGTGATTTGTTAGGACATTGTGGTAGGAAAACAAGTACACACACACACACACACACACACTCCCCTTCTCCAGACACAAAAAAAGAGTGAGGCACGCCATAGGCATGAGGAGAGTTTAGAGAGCCATATCAATGTTATATTACCAATGATGAATGAATCACGAAACAAACAGGGGAGCATGAAAGTAAGAAAGCAGTAAACCACAACATAACCAACAGTGGCATATACTGCATAACAAGAGGAGGAAGAAGAGGGGGAAACTCTCGTTCTTTCTCCTTCTCCATACAGCGCCTTAATAACTCAGCATCTTGTTAAGCAGCAGGTCTTGCAGTGAGGTAGATTTACAGTCAATATTAAAGCTGTCCTGAATTCTCTCATGGGCTGTCATTAGGTATACACACAGACACCCACCCACCCACACAAACCCACGCAACAACCCACCCACCAAAACCTACCCAAACCCACTTAACAAATCACCCATCCAAACCCACGCAACAACCAACCCATCCACCCACCCAACCACCCAACCACCCACCCACGCAAGAGACAGAGAGAGAGAGATAGAGGAAGAGAGAGAGAGAGAGAGATAGAGGGAGAGCGAGAGAGAGAGAGAGAGAGAGAGAGAAGCAGCGAGATGGAGACAGAGTATGTAAAATAATGAATTGTTCAATAAAATCCCATTTAGCATGGTACGTACAAGACGTAAAAACAGCATGAGAGAATCTTGTCTGGTTTACAACTTGACTGTGATCTGCCACCTGTGGTACATATAGAATTCAATAACTGTACGGTCCATAACAGAGCTGAGTTGGGTGTAAAGGAGGGGTCACCATGTGATGGTCTCCGGGCAGTAAAGTAGTGCTGGCGGAGAGGAGGGAGAGAACAGGGCTCTGCTTTTAGTACCGTGGCTCTGTTATTGTGTTTGTTTTCAACAATGACATGTCTCCAAGCTGACACACACACAGGCAGGAATGCAGACACACACATGCAGACACACACATGCAGACACACACACGCAGACACACACACGGAGACATGCAGACACACACACGCACACACACACGCACACGCAGGGTGTGTGTCTGTAATTTCATCCCAGTGTTGATTGTTCTGAGGTCTGAACAGAGGGACAGACTGGATGAGGGTCTGGTAAAGGTCAGACTATCAACTATAATGAGGTTGGTAGAGGTCAGACTATCAACTATAATGAGGTTGGTAAAGGTCAGACTATCAACTATAATGAGGTTGGTAAAGGTCAGACTATCAACTACATTGAGCTTGGTAAAGGTCAGACTATCAACTATAATGAGGTTGGTAAAGGTCAGACTACCATCTACACTGAGGTTGGTAAAGGTCAGACTATCAACTATAATGAGGTTGGTAAAGGTCAGACTATCAACTACACTGAGGTTGGTAAAGGTCAGACTATCAACTATACTAAGGTAAAGGCCAGACTATCAACTATAATGAGGTTGGTAAAGGTCAGACTATCAACTATACTAAGGTAAAGGCCAGACAATCAACTACACTGAGGTTGGTAAAGGTCAGACTATCAACTATAATGAGGTTGGTAAAGGTCAGACTATCAACTATACTAAGGTAAAGGTCAGACTATCAACTGTAATGAGGTTGGTAAAGGTCAGACTATCAACTACACTGAGGTTGGTAAAGGTCAGACTATCAACTATACTAAGGTAAAGGCCAGACTATCAACTACACTGAGGTTGGTAAAGGTCAGACTATCAACTATACTAAGGTAAAGGCCAGACTATCAACTACACTGAGGTTGGTAAAAGTCAGACTATTGACCTCATGATGCACTACTGAACTGCTCAGCAACAGTCATTCCTAGTCGACCACCAAACATGTATGTAAAGGAACAACAATAAAGCCTTTTTTTTTATTCCTCTCATGCTATTGGCAGTAGGTGCACTTGATTCAGCAGCCCTAAGCACCGGGTAGGTGAAGTGTTCCCATTTATAACCATTTCATGTGTCTGAAGGTACAAACACTGCCTTCCCAGCAGCTGGGTGATCAAATAAAGTGCATCTTTAGGCCTTCCTACTGGCCAATCGGAAAGCTCAGATGTCTGGAGAATCCTTGAGTGCACAGCGAAGTCGATACTGTGAGACATCAAAACTTTTGAAACCATGATTCGAGAGATACTGTCAACGAATACAGCAAAGAGTTGAAGGGTTTTTCAGCACTGTCAACACTTTATTCAACACTTTTACGTGTCATAAAACTACTTCCACTCGTCCACCAGCATTGCAGCTGCAATGAATGAGTAGTGAAGTGTATTGAAAGGCTTGAGTTGTTACTATTAGCAGCTTGTGTCTTTTTAAAAGGGCTACTTCTGGATTAGGCAATTAAGTCTTTATGTACTTCCCCAGAGTCAGAGAAACTCACGGATACCATTTGTATGTAGCTGCATCCAGCATGCAATAAGTGAGAGGTAGTTTCGCGAGCCAATGTTAGCTAGCGTTAGCGCAATGACTTGAAGTCTATGAAGTCTTGAAGTCTTGAAGTCTATGGTATCCAATAGCATGCTAGCACTAGTTAGCGATTGCGCTAATGCTAGTTAGCAACATCCTTCAAACTGCACACAGAGACATAACAATGGTATCCATGAGTTCATCTGAATCTGTGGAAGTAGATAAAGGGCTCCATTGCCAAAATCCTCAAGTATCCCTTTAACATCGAGGAATAGTTCACTTTCTCTGGTCATAAGAGTAAAAGCATACATTTGTGCATGAGGCAGAAATAATGCGGTGCGACTCGAGTTTTGCCGTCAGCTGGATGCTGGAAGACTGTGTCCCCTCTTTGGCCAGTCTCAGCAGAGGAAGGGAGAGTGTAGGGATGGTGAGAGTCAGACCCTCTGCTGCTCTCTCCCTCCCTCCACTGAGACTGACCATCAGATACAGGCACCATCAGCTCAGTAAAACAATACAAAAGTCATTTAAATGTTTGCTCACTCAGTTGTGCCTCACATGTAATACAACAATCTATGACTAGTGTGACCATATACTGTAGGTCCTAGCTCAGGTTTTTAAATCTCATTAGGAAATGGTCTGAGAAGAACAAGAATGCGTTGGCAGGTCAATTCAAGCAAAGCCAATATGTGGTGATAATGTATTGGGCCTATAGCCTACTGCACAATCCTCATTACTACAGTACTGTTTTGAATAGTTAATTTCACACAGGCTTAAGTTTTTTAAGTAATTTTTAAAATTTTTATTTAAAATCTGAGCGGTAGATTTTGGCTTGTAATTTGACTCAGAAATGATGATGATAATGCTATATTTTAATTTCCTTTCATGTGTACTATGGCAGCTTAAAGCTAAATTGTAGTAACACAAACAAGAAACACATTTAGATTATTAAGACGTTACCATAAAATCTAAATGTTTAAATGTTGAGGCAAATACAGGCTACAATAGCAGCTAGATCAGCTAGATCAAGTCTGTCTGAGTACTTCTTGAAGCTTCCAGATGGGCAGCCGTGGTCATGAGAGGATCTGGAAGCTCATAGCTAGATGGTCAGCAGAGGTGGTGGTCGGAGGTGGTGGTGGTCAGGTCAGCATGTCCAAGGGCAGGCAGGCAGCGTCATGTCATCCAAGCCTCTCTGCCGTCTTCTCTGTATTCAGACTCTGTGGTGAAGTTTGCTCCCCAAAGAGTTCAGCTCACTCAGTCCTTACTTCAGAAGTATCCTCCTGAGCAATGAAACCCCTGGCCCACTGCCAACTCTACATACAGTGCTTCCTCTTGGGTTACTGTTGGTGGGAAAACAACCCAAAGTCAGTAGTTATAATTTAAATGAAAACACACACCTGCTAGCTAGCATTAGCTAGCTTGTAGACAATGCTGATTTTCATCAATTGATGGGCAGGAGTCCAATTCAAGACTTAATCCTCACTCATTTAGCTATTGAAAAACAAAAGTGAGTACAATTATTTACATAAAAACAATTAAATATGATAAAATACGTACAGAACTTACTTGAGCTCTCTGCCTAGGCTGCCACTTGGCACCATGGCAACTATAGAACTGGGAATGGCTGGGAAGAAAGCTCATTCCTGTGAGAGAATGAGAAGATCAGACGTTGTGGTCCAGTGAAAAGAGTCTTTATGTCCTTGTACTCCACCAGTCCTTCATGTTTCTGCTTTGTCCCCTTATTTCCCTGTATGCACCTCTTTAACAAGGAGCAGGAAGTGACCTCTGTGACCCCTCTCTCCCACGCCATGTGACCTGTAGCGGTGTATTGCCCCCACACAAGCGTGTCGTATGCACTCACACATGAACACACACACACACGGTTTACTTGCTATAGGTAATACACATAACCAGCAGAGCTGGAGTCCATATGAAGGTTTAGCTTCACTTCATATTAAAGGACCTACAAACATTATGAATAAAGGGACCATGCAAGCGTGAGATGGAACACAATACTGTAAAAAAAGATGAATGAACTCGCAGGACACACACAACTGTTTAATTCACACACACAAACACTTTTTCCACTCCTGTGTTTGGCATGTGATATGAGGACTAGTGAGTCTAGCAGCAGTTTGAAATAGTGAAGTAGCTGTTAGGAAAACCCCTACTAGCTCCATCCAGATGAAACCGGAACCACACCCTTCCTCCTTTCCCCGCCCCAGGATAACTGGTGATAGACAGGTCTGGAATGCAGCCCTCCAAAACAGACTGTCACCTATCAAAAACCAATGAAACCTGAACAGAAACATGTTGGTTTAATATAAAATGTTGGACGTAAAGTTAAAGCAACACTCAATCCCTGGTGGCTCCCCCTGATATGATGGGCACACAGCTGACACACAGATGATCTAACAGCTGACACACAGACGATCTAACAGCTGACACACAGATGATCTAACAGCTGACACACAGATGATCTAACAGCTGACACACAGACGATCTAACAGCTGACACACAGACGATCTAACAGCTGACACACAGATGATCTAACAGCTGACACACAGATGATCTAACAGCTGACACACAGATGATCTAACAGCTGACACACAGATGATCTAACAGCTGACACAGATGATCTAACAGCTGACACACAGATGATCTAACAGCTGACACACAGATGATTTAACAGCTGACACACAGATGATCTAACAGCTGACACACAGATGATCTAACAGCTGACACACAGATGATCTAACAGCTGACACACAGATGATCTAACAGCTGACACACAGATGATCTAACAGCTGACACACAGATGATCTAACAGCTGACACACAGATGATTTAACAGCTGACACACAGATGATCTAACAGCTGACACACAGATGATCTAACAGCTGACACACAGATGATCTAACAACAGATGATCTGACACACAGATGATCTAACAGCTGACACACAGATGATCTAACAGCTGACACACAGATGATCTAACAGCTGACACACAGATGATCTAACAGCTGACACACAGATGATTTAACAGCTGACACACAGATGATCTAACAGCTGACACACAGATGATCTAACAGCTGATTTAACAGCTCTAACAGCTGACACACAGATGATCTAACAGCTGACACACAGATGATCTAACAGCTGACACACAGATGATCTAACAGCTGACACACAGATGATCTAACAGCTGACACACAGACTAACAGCTGACACACAGATGATCTAACAGCTGACACACAGATGATCTAACAGCTGACACACAGATGATCTAACAGCTGACACACAGATGATCTAACAGCTGACACACAGATGATCTAACAGCTGACACACAGATGATTTAACAACTGACACACAGATGATCTAACAGCTGACACAGATGATCTAACAGCTGACACACAGATGATCTAACAGCTGACACACAGATGATCTAACAGCTGACCCACAGATGATTTAACAACTGACACACAGACGATCTAACGGCTGGCACAGATGATCTAACAGGTGACACAGATGATCTAACAGCTGACACACAGATGATCTAACAGCTGACACACAGATGATCTAACAGCTGACACACAGATGATCTAACAGCTGACACACAGATGATCTAACAGCTGACCAACAGATGATCTAACAGCTGACACACAGATGATCTAACAGCTGACACACAGATGATCTAACAGCTGACACACAGATGATCTAACAGCTGACACACAGATGATCTAACAGAGCTGACACACAGATGATCTAACAGCTGACACACAGATGATCTAACAGCTGACACACAGATGATCTAACAGCTGACACACAGATGATCTAACAGCTGACACACAGATGATCTAACAGCTGACACACAGATGATTTAACAGCTGACACACAGATGATCTAACAGCTGACACACAGATGATCTAACAGCTGACACACAGATGATCTAACAGCTGACACACAGATGATCTAACAGCTGACACACAGATGATCTAACAGCTGACACACAGATGATCTAACAGCTGACACACAGATGATTTAATAGCCTACATTGTTGCTCTACACTTGGTGCCACTTGAATGAACAGGCTACAAAATGATTGATTCACTTTTAATTAAACTCAATTTTGTGAGTAAGGACTCGCTACAATCTACACTCTCTCTCTAAAGCAACACTCGCCCTCTAGCTTCACCAAGGATGAATAGGGTTTATCAGCTTGGGTATGTGAAGGTGAAAGCGTGTAGTCTGGACCTGTAACAGGCAAGCTTCTCTACAGTAATTTACCAATATTTCCAATGCCTTATTACCTATACATTCATCAACAATATCTTTACATAGCCAGACAGAGGACATTGAATGTACTGTGTTACAAGCCAACCGGTCAAGATGTTCGTCCTTTATGACGTACTGGGGGTCGCTCCTAAAGCAAATCACAGCTATCATCTGTCCTCATTAACCAATAAGAAATCCTTGTAATTACTCCCAGAACCCCACCCTTCATAATCCTATGTTCGTCATTCACTGTCCGACCCCCAGCCAGAGCTTTATTGACCAATAAACAGTTGCAAATTGACAAATCACAGAAACTCACAGAAAAGGGCACATTCCTCTACTATTGGCTATATGTACTCACCAGCTGGCTTCAAATTACTACACTTACAATTAGAGTGATGGGGGAAAGGAGGGGTAGATGAGAGTGGAAGAAAGAGAGAGAAAGAGAGTGAGGGAGGGAGAGCGAGAGAGCAAGAAACAGAGAGAGAGAAAGAGAGGCGGGGGGGGCAGAGAGAGAGAGAGAGACAGAGAGACAGAGAGAGAGAGCAAGAAAGAATAGAGATAGCGAAAGAGAGGGGGAGCAGAGAGAGAGAGAGTGAAGACTGCATTCCTGACGTTGATGACATCTCGAACACCTGATTGAATTTGGGTCCTTGGAAGAACATCTGAGGCTTTGGGACTCACTGCATGTGTGTACAGTGTTAATCTCTGGAAAATATTGTAGCGTTGTTTTCCATCACGCTGGTCATGCTGATATTGATGGGTGTACATGTAGTTTATGAAGTGCTGATATTGATGGGTGTACATGGAGTTTATGAAGTGCTGATATTGATGGGTGTACATAGAGTTTATGAAGTGCTGATATTGATGGGTGTACATGGAGTTTATGAAGTGCTGATATTGATGGGTGTACATGGAGTTTATGAAGTGCTGATATTGATGGGTGTACATGGAGTTTATGAAGTGCTGATATTGATGGGTGTACATGGAGTTTATGAAGTGCTGATATTGATAGAGTTTATGAAGTGCTGATATTGATGGGTGTACATGGAGTTTATGAAGTGCTGATATTTGATGAAGGTGATATTGATGGGTGTACATGCTGATATTGATGGGTTACATAGAGTTTATGAAGTGCTGATATTGATATTGATGGGTGTACATGGAGTTTATGAAGATATTTTATGAAGTGCTGATATTGATGGGTGTACATGTAGTTTATGAAGTGCTGATATTGATGGGTTACATGAGATTATGAAGTGCTGATATTGATGGGTGTACATGAAGTGTAGATATTTATGAAGTGCTGATATTGATGGGTGTACAGAGTTTATGAATGCTAGTACATGTAGATTATGAAGTGCTGATATTGATGGGTGTACATGTAGATTATGAAGTGCTGATATTGATGGGTGTACATGTAGATTATGAAGTGCTGATATTGATGGGTGTACATGTAGTTCATGAAGTGCTGATATTGATGGGTGTACATGTAGATTATGAAGTGACGATGCATGAAGATCTGAAGAAAACAGAATGTACTTGTAACGGCTGTCGTCGGAAGGATGAGACCAAGGCGCAGCGTTCCTTGAGTTCCACAAAATATTTATTGTTGAAGTGAAACTTTTAGACAAAACAACAACGAAAACAACGACCGACCAGCTTCGTACTGCTAACTACCTGGTGACAAACGAGGAACAAGATCCCACACAGAAGGAGGGGGAAAAAAGCTACCTAAGTATGATTCCCAATCAGAGACAACGATAGACAGCTGTCCCTGATTGAGAACCCTACCTGGCCAAACACAAAGAAATAGAAAACATAGAAACATTAACATAGAATGCCCACCCAAATCCCACCCTGACCAAACCAGAAATAGAGACATTAAAAGCTCTCTACGGTCAGGGCGTGACAGTACTGTATGTGCATGTGGCTAAAGCCATTTCTGCTGCTTCCCCACCTCCTTTCATTTAATATGAAGTATTTATTCAATTGTACATACATTTAGAACATCTGACATGGACAGAACACAAATTGAATTGATTTCAATTGCACATGTCATCAATGTTTAAGACATGTGATTCACATTCAAATGATTTTCAGAGAAAATCAACCCATATGACTTTTTCACTATATTTGGTAAACCCAAATGTGGATTTATCAAAGGTGGATTCTCTGAGCCACCAGGAATATGTTGGGCTTTAATCAGGTTAGTGCCAGGTGCACCAACGGGTTTTTGAGCATGACAACCCTATTAGATGTGGGATGGCGTGTCTGTTACTCATAAAGAAGAGGAGAAGGACGTTCGGTTGGTGACTAACAAGATTATGAGTTCTCCTTCGATGAGCTCTCAGGCCAGGGTTCAATAACATACTGAACATGAATACAACTATTAGCTGCCTTGTTTTAGTGTCTGTCTGTCTGTCTGTCTGTCTGTCTGTCTGTCTGTCTGTCTGTCTGTCTGTCTGTCTGTCTGTCTGTCTGTCTGTCTGTCTGTCTGTCTGTCTGTCTGTCTGTCTGTCTGTGAGCGTGTGTGTGTGTGTGTGTGTGTGTGTGTGTGTGTGTGTGTGTGTGTGTGTGTGTGTGTGTGTGTGTGTGTGTGTGTGTGTGTGCATCCATGAAAGCATGTGTTAGTGTGCACCGTTCTCTTGTCGTCTGCGTATTGAGAAGCAGAGGGGCTTATAGCTCACAGTATGTTCCAGTGGGAGTTGGTTTAATTATTCCTAAGTAAAAACAATTCACCAGAGAGGTGTCTCAGAGCAGAGGAGCCAACCACTCTTAACACTGCAAGGCAAAGTCCCCCGAGCCAGACGACAAGCCATCGTGGTCTCGCTATAGCGGAAAGGCCTCCCATTTCCCGTAAAGCCAAGGGGCGCTTCTCTGTTCTGTTATCCCCCTCCACCCCTCTTCACATTCCACCGCCCCTCCAAACTGCTAGATGTCCCGCGCCATCTAATTCACTGGCAAATTACAAAGATGATTTATGAGAATCTGGGATCAAAAAAGCAGACAATCTGGAAGACTGAAGCACACCACAAGTTTTATCCAGACCATATGTATATGGATACAAAGGGAGGAGAAGAGAGAGGGAGGAGAGGAGAGAGGGAGGAGAGGGAGGAGAAGAGAGAGGGAGGAGAAGAGAGAGGGAGGAGAGGAGAGAGGGAGGAGAGGAGAGAGGGAGGAGAGGGAGGAGAAGAGAGAGGGAGGAGAAGAGAGAGGGAGGAGAGGAGAGAGGGAGGAGAGGAGAGAGGGAGGAGAAGAGAGAGAGAGGAGAAGAGAGATGGAGGAGAGGGAGGAGAGGGTTACGGTAGAGACAAAAAAAGAACATACACTGTTCCCCCTGTCTGTGGCTGGGACTAGATACAGGATGGGAACAAAGTTCCCCAAAATGTTCCCCGTGCATCTGACCACTTATCCTGTCACTGTGGAAAAGAAACCAGGAACAGCTACTTTGTCTGCTCATGGAATCACAAACCACAGTGATATGGCTCTACAACTAAATACTTTGCCTGCGTATCCCCTTTATCAAGACACTTGAAACACTCTGAAAGGAATTATTGTGTCAACAGGTAAAACCATTATGCAGTGTGTGTGTGTGTGTGTGTGTGTGTGTGTGTGTGTGTGTGTGTGTGTGTGTGTGTGTGTGTGTGTGTGTGTGTGTGTGTGTGTGTGTGTGTGTGTGTGTGTGTGTGTGTGTGTGTGTGTGTGTGTGTGTGTGTGTGTCTTCTTTGTGTAATATGTTGCCTTTAACTTATGGTGGAGCAAAGATTTCCAGAATCGCCCAATAGCTGCAGAACAGAACAATAACAAAAATTGAGAGAGATTTAAAATGATAATATCAGCATTGCCATGTCTACCATCTTGTCACTCTGGTTATCATAAGGCCTCTCTATTCCTGAATCCCAACCTATCCCCAGTAAGGATCAACGTATAAGAACGAAGGTGCACAACCACCTCTAGGTATTAGCCCTGACGAACAAGACGGTAACGTGTCAAGGTGGAACGAAACACAAAATCATCTGGATGTACTTTTCCTCCCCAAATACTGACATTTACCGAAGAGTCTGGCTCATACTGTTTGTACTAATTGTTTCCTTCAGTTTTAAAACACCCTAACCTCCTCCTACATCACTTCCCTCCCCCTTCATACATGCACACACACACCCACACACACACACACACACACACACACACACACACACACACACACACACACACACACACACACACACACACACACACACACACACACACACACACACACACACACACACACACACACACACACACACACACACACACACACACACACACACACACACACACACACACACACACACACACACACACACACACACCATCTCCCCAAGCCCACTAATAGATCTGAATAAAACCTGAAATTGGACGAGTAAACCCCTCATTACCATGTTTTAATAGAACTAATCTAGGGGAGCAAAGGGTCATGGGTCAATGGGAGGAGCTAATGCACAGCAGCTGTTAGGGACTGGGGCCAGCTCTGATTGGAACCAGCCAATGCCCCCCCCCCTCGATGGTGACCTGACTAAATAGTGGTCAACCTGGAAAATAGATTTGTCCCACGGCCCAAGAGTGAAAATATCCACCATTAACTCAACAGTAGGGGAGAACAGGACGGGGAATGAAACATCCGTCATAGAGGATTTACCTTCATGTATGTGAGAACCTGGCTGGGTCACATCTAACTGCTGGGCTAACAGTAGGACACAGCAGGCTAAGCTAGGGAAGTTGTCAATGGCAATAGCACACCTTATCTCTCTGTTCATTCACCAAGTTTTCTGTATGCATCTTTTGTAAATTAAGTATTTCAAAAACTTTCAACAGACAAAGTAATATGTGTGTGTGTGTGTGAGTGTGTTTGTGTGTGTGTCGATGTGAATAGGACTGAGTGTGAAGAGAGAGGTGCTCCGTCTGCCTTTGATGTGGTCCTGGCCTGGGCTGGGAAGAGAGAGATAGAGCTTTGCCGGGGGCACTGTAGCTGAGTTATAGCCTGTTGAGTGTGTGCTTTAGCCTGGTTAGGGTGAGGGTGGCCTGGTGAGGGACAGGACAGACTGGGAGTCACTGGCCCAATGCAGGGTAGCCCCACAGCTCACCATAGCTCACCCCTTCAAGCCTGACTCAGAGTGAACAGGCAGTACTCTGAACACTGGATAAAGCAGCAACGTGTGAACAGACTTTCTCTGTGAACCCTGTCATTCTCTAGCTACACTACATGGTGTCACACTACAGAACATACTACCGCGATGGAGAAAACTCTATCCAATAGATATATATGTCAATCCCTGTTGAAATCATCAACATGCTATTTCACCATATAGCAATGATGTCACCAAATTGATTCTAATAATAATGGGGTGACATGTTGGATGTTTTTCTAATAAATAACCTGTCACTTTTTTCACTTCAATATTTTTCAGATTTTTATTTATTTAAAAAATCGTTTCAAAAGGTTTGAAAATTAAGTCAATTTTTTGATTTTTTTTTAAACAAATAAAACAAGAATAAAATATAAATAATGATTTCAGAGATGCATGTCAATATAGCACTCTCTGCAAATCATCTACATTCAACTTGACCATATCACATTGATGCCATAAAGGAGGGGGTGACATGTTGAATGTCCTTTGTTTCTATGGTACAACAGTCCAACACTTTGAACAACACAACTCACATATCTCTGTAGAGAGTGGTTGCTTTTTTAGATTTTGAGGATGCCCCTCATGGGCATTAGGCAGTGGGCCAGCATGCCTCACCTCAAACTGAGCACAAACATCACCCTGTCTTATATCAACTTCCATCAACGACCCTGGACCACACAGACCACCAACAAGACCACTGGACCCTGGACCACACAGACCACCAACAAGACCACTGGACCCTGGACCACACAGACAACCAACAAGACCACTGGACCCTGGACCACACAGACCACCAACAAGACCACTGGACCCTGGACCACACAGACCACCAACAAGACCACTGGACACAGCAGTTTGAACAAGGGCACTGGACAGGCTTGTGTTATGTTCAGCTTGGAACCCACCGCTACCCGAGTAGCTACAAACAACACTAACCAACTCAGTGGGTTTGCGGTTGGAGTGTCCACTGTGAGATGAGAAGGTTGGGTGCTACAAACAATACTAACCAACTCAATGAGTTTATGGTTAGTATCCGCTGTGAGATGAGAAGGTTGGGTGCTACAAACAACACTAACCAACTCAATGAGTTTATGGTTAGTATCCGCTGTGAGATGAGAAGGTTGGGTGCTACAAACAACACTAACCAACTCAATGAGTTTATGGTTAGTATCCACTGTGAGATTAGAAGGTCGGTTGGTTGATCCCTGGTCGAGTCATACCAAGGACTCAATAAGTGTGACCCAATGCCTCTCAGCTTGGCACATATTCAGGAGATGGATTGGGGGTAAGGCTGTTTGACACACTACCATTCTGTCCAGGTCACAGAAACAGGAGAAAGGCTCCTGCCCTATTGGCCAGTCTTGCTCAGACAAGGTCACCAGAAACAGTATTCACCAGAATTACAGAGATGCTAGTGATTTGCACCAGACAACCGGTGATTCTATGGCCAGATCACTTCCCACCCAAGTAGCTGAGTTCAGGAGTAGGGAGAGAGAGGGAGTGAGGGAGAGAGAGGGAGTGAGGGAGAGAGATGGAGTGAGGGAGAGAGAGGGAGTGAGGGAGATGGTGTGGAAGAAGATGGTGGAAGTGATCACTGGGGCAGAAGAGAGGAGGATAGAGGCTACAGGCTGCTATCTCTGGCTCTCTACTGGTTGTAGGACATGGGCCTGCTGCTCATGATCAGTGTCAGAGGACTACTACAGATACAGTGATGTGAAGGAGAGATGAGGGGTATTGGGGGTCTGAGAAAGACTTTAACAACATTAAAATAGGTTAATATAGGGACATTTACCCATTGTAGTTGTACATGGCGCCTAAACTGACATTTTACTTATAGCTCACTATAAAGACCTAAGAAAACACCACCATTTTATACATTCATTTTACCTAGGAACATGAATGAAAATATGGCTTTGTTTTCCTAATGAGACTAAGTTTATTTTCTTTCCTTAGATATTGGCTTCATTAGAGCTCCATGGAGATGAACACAAGGAGAGAGGAGCTGAGTGGGAGACAGACAGCTGTAAAGATACTCAAAGTGCTCCAGGGTTGTTGACCCCAAGTGGTTAAACTAAGAGAGCCCGCCACCGCTGTCGGTCCAACAAGGGGAAACACTGACTAACAGAACATTGTTCATTTCTATTCCAAAATAATAAATAAAACTTGTTTTTGCAAAATGCCCTCCTTCTCCCTACTCCTGAGGCGGTTGAAAAACGACCACATAAAGACATAACATAATTAAGTTGATTTGTAAAACTTAATAGGGGCTTATTGCATTTACATATTATTATTATTATTGTTATTTTATTTTTTTTAGGGAGGGGGACATTTACATTTGAGTCATTTAGCAGATGCTCTTACATGCTTATAACAACTAACAATGCATTAAACCTGAATGCTTTATGTAAAGTTTACCACAACTGAAGCTGAAATGAAAGCCTTTTTAGATTCACTGAGGTTGACCATCACACTTTTTATGCTGGGTTTTAGGGTTATAACCTCACAGTTGCCTCTGCATTTTGAATGTGGGACCCATGTTTAGGGGTTATTTTATGTAATATGGTATTGGTTACTTTACTGTCTAATTTCCACAAATCACTTTGTCATCTTTAGAACAGGTCTCTCTTGTAAAATATTGAATAACCTGTATAAACCTCAAATTAAAATCTGGACCACGAAGCCAGTTCCAGTACTTTTTTCCATTCTTCCCCTCTCATCAGGGACTGATTTGGACCAGGTGGGTTCTATCATGTAGATCAGAAAAAGCAGCAGTACCCCTTAAATACCCCTGTTGTATGAAAGAAAACAGAAGGAACATAACACACCTGTTGATGGTCCTGTCAAGGCCTATACATGACTTCTCAGCCAGCATTGTTCATATAATATATAGTTCTGCCAACCGGGAAGCCTGTGCCAATTCATATATCTACTTTAAATAAATTGTTCCAAGCAGAGAGACGTGCTTTAAGTGTATTAGAAACAGAGGCAGACTAAAAGATATAGCTTTCCCGTGGGTGATTCTGTAATTTAATTGTGTATGTGCATTACTTGAGCGGTAGAGTATTATTGACATGGCGTGGGGTATTGGCTGACCAGAGCTTGGGAGTGTTGGGATAGAGCAGAAGAGGAAGCCGTGCTGCATGAGATTCTGTCTCAGTGTGAAAATATTAACGCCAAAGCAGAGACCCTTTGAGATGTCTCCAAAAGCAGAATATTAAAACCTTCCTTCCCTCCACGGGACACTTAGGGTTCACGCACGTCTCCCCCCTCCTCTTCCTTTCCATCTCTCTCTTCCTTTCTGACTTCTCTTCCCCCCCCCTCTCTCTCTCTCTCTCTCTCTCTCTCTCACAAGAACTCTCTCAAATCCCCACAGGGACCAGCGAAAGACAAGCTCTGGAGTCATTTTAACCACCTTCCTCTCCTCTCTTCCCTCTTCTCCTCTGTTCCCCTATTCTCTCCTGTCTTTCTCTGTTTCCCTCTCCTGACCCCAGACCCCTACGAAACCACCACAGGCCAGTCCCGCTCCCGCCCTCCGCTTGGCAGAGTATTAACCCAGCTGTCAGTCAATGTTACTGTTCTCCTTGCTGTCTCTCTGAGTGGTCGATACTTACTTCCTCACTATGAGTGTGAGCGGAAGTCTAAAGTCTCCTAGTTGTAGTAATTTTGTTGAGCAAGACATTTGGCTATATTCTGTTCTGTTGGCTCTACGGGCATCCCCTGCTCCGGAGAGAAATTTCCCCCAGGTACAGATCTAGGGTCAGCTTCCCCTCCCCGATCATAACCTTAACCATTAGTGGTGGAAATGCTAAACTGACCCAAGAATGGCATCTAAGGGCAACGTCACCCTACTTCGCAAACAGTAGGCTGGGTCTTATCCACATTCAACAGGATTACCTTAACCACTCTAGTCAGTATACAGCTATACTCACAGGACAACAGGATTACCTCAACCACTCTAGTCAGTATACAGCTATACTCACAGGACAACAGGATTACCTTAACCACTCTAGTCAGTATACAGCTATACTCACAGGACAACAGGATTACCTCAACCACTCTAGTCAGTATACAGCTATACTCACAGGACAACAGGATTACCTTAACCACTCTAGTCAGTATACAGCTATACTCACAGGACAACAGGATTACCTCAACCACTCTAGTCAGTATACAGCTATACTCACAGGACAACAGGATTACCTCAACCACTCTAGTCAGTATACAGCTATACTCACAGGACAACAGGATTACCTCAACCACTCTAGTCAGTATACAGCTATACTCACAGGACAACAGGATTACCTCAACCACTCTAGTCAGTATACAGCTATACTCACAGGACAACAGGATTACCTCAACCACTCTAGTCAGTATACAGGTATACTCACAGGACAACAGGATTACCTCAACCACTCTAGTCAGTATACAGCTATACTCACAGGACAACAGGATTACCTTAACCACTCTAGTCAGTATACAGCTATACTCACAGGACAACAGGATTACCTCAACCACTCTAGTCAGTATACAGCTATACTCACAGGACAACAGGATTACCTCATTACCTCAACCATTCTAGTCAGTATACAGCTATACTCACAGGACAACAGGATTACCTCATTACCTCAACCATTCTAGTCAGTATACAGCTATACTCACAGGACAACAGGATTACCTCAACCACTCTAGTCAGTATACGGCTATACTCACAGAACAACAGGATTACCTCATTACCTCAACCACTCTAGTCAGTATACAGCTATACTAACCTGCTCTGGCTCTAGGACCTTTACCTCCATTTATCAACACTGCACAGAGACAACTTTTTATTATTATCAATAGCATGTCTTTGAACCTTCTCCCAACACAATGTGACCCACCAGAGCCGACTCTGTTTGGGTGCTCTACTGTTCTTAATGAACGCAGACAGTCGTTGGCCATGCTGGCTCTTCCTCTGTGTCCTGCCTTGGCCTTTTACTTTCCCTTCCTCAGATACAGTGCCAGTCAAAAGTTTTGACACACCACCTCATTCAAGGGTTTTTCTTTATTTTTTACAATTTTCTACATTGTAGAATAATAGTGAAGATGTCAAAACTATAAATAACACATGTGGAATAATGTAGTAACTAAAAAAGTGTTAAACAAATCTAAATATATTTTTTATTTGAGATTCTTCAAAGTAGCCTTGGTGACAGATTTGCACACTCCATACCTTTGACAGGTACTGTACATGGCTTCTGGAATACGTTGCCTGCTCTGATATGTAGCTTGTTGTGCCGAGTCAGTCAGAAAGGGTGCAATCAGAGACCATCAATATCAAATAAAAAATATATTTTATCCTAAATGTCCCAAATCAATTTACAGTATTCAACAGAGGTGCACAGATTGCTTACAATTTTTTGTTTGTTAAAAGTAAGTCTGTATTTTCTTCAGGGCAGTTTGATTACACTCATCTGATTATACTTCAAAATTCAAAATAATCCAATCTTATGCAATTGCAGGGTCACAGGGACCCATGAGAATCCATTGAGAATGAAAATCGTAATGCTTCTTATTCATTCAGTCATTCACAGAACTCCATGATATGCTGCAGAGAGTATTGTCTTACTGTTTACTGTGGTGGCCCCACATGTCCCAAAACATATGTGTGTGTGTGTGTGTGTGTGTGTGTGTGTGTGTGTGTGTGTGTGTGTGTGTGTGTGTGTGTGTGTGTGTGTGTGTGTGTGTGTGTGTGTGTGTGTGTGTGTGTGTGCATGCGTGCGTGTGTGTGTGCGTGTGTGTGTCAGACATTACAGTATAGAGGCATGTTTAAACTAGCTCTGTGTATGACAGAAAACCCTCAGTTCTGTCTACCTCTCTCCAGTCATCTTTCATGGAGCACCGCAAATGTATAAAAAGCAACTTCCAGACTTAAAGAATTTCTCAAAGAATGACAAAACCCTCTGGAATTTGATGACATCATTTGTGTGGTGTGAAATAGGAAAATACTAGCAGATGGAGCTTACGCCTTTTAACTCGTGTTAAGCAAATTCTAGTTTCTAGTTGAAATGAAAACACAGTACACAGACAGAGAGATTCTTATCAGTGCTGAGGGAGCAGATGGCCAACAGTCATTTTACTAACAAAGTACTAAAACATTTTCATTCACACTTTAAAATAAAAGGCCAACCTTTTTTTGTCTTTTTTCGGACTCCCTCACTCTCATCTTGTTAGCCCATAAAGATCCCCCGAGACGTAATCTACAAGCCCATTCTTCTTACCTCCAAATAGAGTATAGAAGACAGTGATGATTGTGATATTTCCAATATTTTACATCCCATTTTTGATATCCAATTGTGCATTGAAGAGCAACAGCAACAACATACTCCACATTGTTAAAGACCTCTCCCATCCCATCCAATTCCCATTCGACTGTCTGTCCATTCCATTCGTAGGTATCCAAAGGGTGGCTTCCCATTCCCCTAGCCTAGCTGTTCCCTAAGCACCTACAGTGAGCATTGAATAAAACAAACTGCCGGCCAACTGAAACATACCTTGTCTTTTCAATGGAAAGAGCGGTGATGAAAACTGTAGATGGGGACAGAGACACACAAAGCCACTAACAAAGGCAGTGATTCAATCTCTCATCTTATCTCCTCTGCTTGTTCTCTCTAGCCTTCAATATCATAAAGAGGCCTGTTCATATTTTCATTTGTAGTGAGATGTGTTTTTTTCCTCGTGGATAACAAACAGACAACTGTCTTTGGGAGATAGACTTCCTCGTTCATCTGTGAAACCAGGCTGCAGTTATAGTCACTACTATCATAATGTTAACAAAGAGCTTTACAGTAGCCTAGGTGTCCCTGAACTGACAGCATGTAAGTGATGTGGCTGTGTTATCTAAAGCTAACAGAGGCCTATGTTTTGATACATTAAGAGGATTCTTTACATGGGTGGTTAATAGTGTTGAATTCAAATGCAGGCTGAACCCTGGCCCTCACAGGGATATATGAGTCTTATCATAGGCAACTAAAACTGAGATGAGAGTGTAAATGAAATTAGCACCCTGGTTATGTGGCTGTTGAACTGACACATAAATCATCTACACGTTGAACATTTTATTTTTTAAATTTATGTGTATTCAAATTTTTTATTGCCATGTGGACTAAGTTTTCATTTAGTCTTTTCAAAACGTTTTTCCCCCAATACTTTTAAGTTCACCATAGGAATCTGACTTATTTTGCAACCTGGCAAGCTCAGAACAGTTCTGTCTCTGTGTTACCTTTACGACTGACTGCAATGTTACAGGCAACTAGGACCAGAGGTGTCCCCTGTATACGGCCTCATTATTGTTATTTTATTGTGTTTCTTTTTATTTGATTTAGTCAATATTTTCTTAAGTCTATTTCTTGAATTGCATTGTTGGTTAATGGCTTGTGAGTAAGCATTTCACGTTAAGGTGACAAATACAATTGGATTTGATTTGAACTTTCACAAGTTATTTATTAGAATGACCTTCAACAATAAAACATGTGTCTTAGTAGGCCTATGTAACCATAATGTATTCAATTCACAATGACTTTTCATTTGTACTTCACATTTTCAGATTGAATTCCATTGCCCTGGCACAAAGTGGGAATATATCATGCGCTGACTTGCGGTGGTACCGTGCCACTGGCGAATCCTAATTGGCCGACGGCGTCTGATGGGCAAGAGAGCGCAGCAGTTAGAGAAATACAAGCCAGAGCACCACTGACGACACTGGACACCGCGCTGAACCGACTGTGTAGAGTTGGTTATGTTCTCATACCTGTCATTAATACGGGTTTGTCTCAATAGCTTTTAGAATGGGACCCAGAATACTCAATTCCCTGCGCGTTCAAAAAGTTTATATTTTATTTGGATTTTTAAATAAATGTACAAGCTATCGTGAAGCCAATTTTAATTGTTATTCCAGCGTCCGACCACAACTTTTAACAAATATCTGACCAATTGATAACATTACAAATCTGTTGCCATTCGAATGAAATCAACGAAATATTTGTTTTACCTGGACATTTTTATATCCTACCTCTTTACAATATTTTCGCCTGATAGTCTTATCCCAAGTGAATGAATTTTGATTGTCGGGGTCTATTTTGTCCAAACAAAACTTAGCCTACGGATAAAAACCCTGTCAAAATGTCCGCAAGGACGGGAAACGAATGACTTTCATCTCCAACAATGAAGTGGCTGTGCAGAATAGAGTTAATGTGACGCTTTAATCCAAGTCCCACGTGGATAAATATTATGACATATTTGTAATACCTAGAAACTTGTATTTCATATCAAAACGTTTTCTATGCAATGGTTTAAATTAAAATTCCCCCTTGTCAACATGACATAAATATTCTCTTTGTCATTGGATGTTTTAAAACTTATATTTACCATTATTTATCTAGGATTTAAACGCAATTCTTTCAAAAGCGTCAGCATGTTATTTGATGAAATCTTAAACAATAAATACAACACATCTGTTTATGAGTGTTTTAAACTTAGAATAGCACTGAGGACATTAAGATTGTTTTATATGATTCGGTATCATCTACGTGACTACTAGGAATCAAATTGCTAAGGTAACGAAATATCACAAATAATATGTTCATAGGATTATGTCAAATATTTTTTGAAATCACAATATTGCTTAAATATGTAATTTTTGGGCGAGGATAAATGCATATTTACTAGGCTACCCAACATAAGAATATTGAAATAAAGCATATTATTTGTGAATAATGCAATGCAACTTAATAGTGAAATAGTCTAGAAAGTATGGAACAAAAGTAATGTATGTCTCCCAAGTTTTCCCAAAATATTTTACATACCAAAACATATCAGTACGTTTATGGAGGACTATTCTAGAACTATTCTTTATAAATAACTTAAATTCCTTAATGTGGAAATACACTACTGGACGTAAGATTGGAAATCGTTTTTTTTTCTGACACTTTCATGTTTTGTGATAAAGTTTAGTCAACGTCACATTGGAGGTGTTTTCCATTCATTAAACAACAGTTTACTCAAACAGGTAGGCTAATCCGCACTAAACGAGAGAGGGCATGCTGGGGTGAGAAGGAAAACATGAAAACATTATGACACAAACATAGATTTTATTATTATTATTATTTTACAAATGACTTGTCATTCAAAACCCCAACCAATCGGAAACGAAAATGGTGATAAGGCTCAACCAATCAGAAGCAGAAGGTGGAGTGAGGGCTCCAAACTTCAAGTAAAGTTCCTCTATCGCCCAAACTCTGCACTCACTGTGAAGACTGCTGCGTCCAGAACTGTACCACACCCCTGACAGCACAGGACAGGACAGGACAGGACGAAGAAAAACAAACAAACAGAGAAAGGGAAAACAACGGAGTTTTCGTTGATGTTGTGAAGGAGTCTACCTATCATGGTTCAGCGTGCGTAAAATGCGCAATTGTTCTAGCTCATTATTTTCACTTGAAAAGTCGGAGACACTAAAAAATAAATAAACAACACTAAAGTATTTACACCGGATATAATCCTTTTGAGGCTGATCAAATGTTAAAAATGACCGCAGAGCATGACAAGTCCATCAGCGACCCACCGTGTAGCCCGGCGGGGACTACGAGCTCCATGTCGCAGGATGATTCCGACTCGGATGCGCCCTCGTCGCCAACGGGATCAGATGGATCACTCCTCGCTGGTATAGGAAAGAAACTGGACGGCGAGGATGATGACCGATTCCCAGCCTGCATACGTGACGCGGTGTCGCAGGTTCTCAAGGGATATGACTGGTCCCTCGTTCCCATGCCCGTTCGGGGAAATGGCTCGCTGAAAAATAAACCCCATGTCAAAAGACCGATGAACGCGTTCATGGTGTGGGCGCAAGCGGCGCGCAGAAAGCTGGCGGACCAATACCCTCATCTGCACAATGCAGAACTGAGCAAGACTTTGGGGAAGCTATGGCGGTAAGTAGGACCAGGTGGAAATGTTTATAACAAAAAATATATAATTTATAAAGGCCTATCAAACAAAAACAAGTATACTTGATACAGTAAAATGTCTGAATCTGATTTTAAAGAGATGTGTCACTAAATAGAAACGAATTAGGTCATCACTCCAGTCACTATTCTGTGAAGTCTATGCAGTTTATCAATAGAAAACATGCACATTTTTGCAAAATTTAGAAAGAAAAACAGGGAGGAAAGTACGTTTTTCCACTTTGGATAATTGTGGGCCTAATGACCAGAATTATCTTCCCTGTTTAAATAGGTGTACTTAAAAAAGTATATGGGTTTTATAATTAGGCCATTACAATGCACCAACTGAATAGTTCATTTACATGTTATGTTCACACTATTACCATAGCTTACTCTCAGAGAATGAGAAGCGGCCATTTGTGGAGGAAGCGGAGAGACTTCGGGTGCAGCACAAAAAAGACCATCCCGACTACAAGTACCAGCCTCGGCGTCGGAAGAGTGTGAAACCTGGGCAGAGTGACTCCGACTCTGGTGCAGAGCTGGGGAATCACATGTACAAGGCTGAACCAGGATTGTTGGCAGGCATAGCCGATGGACACCACCACCCTGAACATGCAGGTGAGTTGATAAGAAAGAATGTGTCAAAATAGCACAATTAACATCTTATGTAGTCAACCATTTGGATTTATGACGTCTAAAATGGCTAAGGACAGTCAATACTTTACAATGTCTGTTGTTTTTTAGGAGATAATTGTGCGGTAACTGCTAATAATATTTAGATTTGACAGAATGTCCCCAAAGCTTCATGACATTCTAAATTCACCAATTAATTAAATGTGATCAAATGTGACTATATTTCGATCACTTGGACCATTCCCAAGTGTGGTGTTCAACACAGCTGACTTGTTTCTGTTTCACCATCCTCAAGGCCAACCCCACGGTCCACCCACACCCCCCACCACCCCCAAAACGGACCTGCACCACGGGGGCAAACTGGACATGAAGCACGAGGGACGGCGCCTGCTGGACAGCGGCCGACAGAACATCGACTTCAGCAACGTGGACATCTCCGAGCTCAGCACCGACGTCATCAGCAACATGGAGGCCTTCGACGTGCATGAGTTTGACCAGTATCTACCGCTCAACGGCCATGCCTCCACCGCTGGCGCAGGCGTGGACCACCACGGCCACCATGGACCAAACCCTGCATCTGGTGCTATCTCGTATACATCATACAGCCACGCCACAGCGAACGGTGCCGTTTGGAGCCGCAAGAGTGCCACCATGTCTGCCTCTTCCTCAACTTCTAGCGAGGCGGTCCCACAGCACCGGGCCCACATCAAGACGGAGCAGCTGAGCCCCAGCCACTACAGCGGCGACAGTCACTCTCACAGCTCCCCTTCCCACTCAGATTACTCCCACTCCTACACAGCCCAGACCTGCGTGACATCATCCGCAGCTGCAGCTGCAGCCTCCTTCTCCAGTTCTCAGTGTGACTATACAGACCTCCAGAGTTCCAACTATTACAACCCCTACTCAGGCTACCCTTCCAGCCTGTACCAGTACCCTTACTTTCACTCCTCCAGAAGGGCGTACCACGGGAGCCCCATCCTCAACAGTTTGTCCATTCCCCCCACCCACAGTCCTCCCACCTCTAACTGGGACCAGCCGGTGTACACCACCCTATCCAGACCGTAGGTGACTGTTCATTACTCACCAGGGACGTGTTCATCAATATGTTTTGCAACGGACAACGAAGATGACCATTTCTTATTCGACAAGTCCAAGTAGTCCCTCCGCTTTTTGTTTGTTTGGTGCCCAATGAACACAACCCTGGTCTCATGGAAATGTGAGAACTGGAGGACGAGGATTGGAGGGTGCTCGGCTATCCCCGTGCCAATTTGAACATATCGAAGAAAAAATATCGAAGTGCCTGCTGATTTTATACAAACCGTTTTTGTTTTACCTTACCCATGGAGAGACAGAAAGACTGACTTTGACAAAGAAATCAAATCAAAGGCGAGCCAAAATTCCTCTGTGAGGAGTCGGACCCCCCACACACACATCTAGTACAGCCACGCCTTCTTCAAGTTCATGGTTGTGTTCATTAGGGCACACATTGGAAATGTTTTAAGATATATTGCAACGGAAAATGAGCTTTTCTTATTTCTTCTGTTTGGTGCCTAATGAACACGACCCAGGTCTGCACATGTTGTTGTGTTGTGTGCACCGTTGAGACAGCAGCGTGTAGGCCTGCCACGGACTTGTGTAGGAGAGAGAGAGAGAATAACGCTTAGGCCCAAGTCCTTGGTGAAGCAGATGGAGAAACAGATACTTTTGGAATGAAGCTCTGGGATTAAGGATTTTTTCACAGGCTGAATCCCAAATGGCACCCGATTCCCTATATAGTGCACTACTTTTAACCAGGGCCCATAGGGCTCTGGTCAAGTAGTGCACTACAGTATGAGGCTGAGCTGTATAACTTAAAAATGCACACAGATATTTACATCAGTGGACCAGTCTTAATTCAGTTGTTAATTTGAATTCTTAAATGTTCATTTTGTTGTTATTTTGATGTTAGAAATATCTTAAATATGTATTTATGTTCATCACATTATTTCCTGTGTTATTTCCAATGTCGTTGTTAAACACCAGCAACAAAGTAGGGGTCTATCACAATGTTTGTTACATGGACA
>NW_024609822.1:305000-322500 GCF_018296145.1 Oncorhynchus tshawytscha
CTAACCAGCCCTGCCTGCCTGACCGGAACCCACTTGATGCACAAAATGTTCCTGATAGAAGAGAACTTGGTTGGGAGAAGCACCTTTCCTTCCTTCCTGCTTCAAAGCAAACCTTATAGAAATGGCGCTTTCACGGATTCTACGCTGAATTGTAGTCACCTTCACTATACGGAAAACGTTTGAGTGCTTTGTGTCATTACTGTCCAGATATCCTGGCTATCTGAATAAAGTCATTGTTTCTGATTGCTGGAGCTGATTGTTTTAGATAAATACAAAATGTCAGCCTTTTGATGTGTAGGCCTCCTTTTTCTCTCAGGATATAAACATAAATCAATGTAGATATAGAAGGTAAATAAATATACTAATGAAATATGAATATGCATATAAACTTATCAAAGTGGCAATGATTATAGGAAGGGAAAAGCTGTGTAATATGATAAGACAAAAGCTAATAGGCTAACATATCATATATATTTATTTTACCAGACAAGTCAGTTAAGAACAAATTCTTATTTTCAATGACAGCCTAGGAACAGTGGGTTAACTGCCTGTTCAGGGGCAGAATGACAGATTTGTGCCTTGTCAGCTCAGGGATTTGAACTTGCAACCTTTTGGTTACTAGTCCAACCCTCTAACCACTAGGCTACCCTGCTGCCCAATATATATCATTATTTATTGAACCTTTATTTAACTAGGTAAATCAGTTAAGAACAAAATCTTATTTACAATGACGGCCTACCCCAGACAAACCCAGACGACGCTGGTCCAATTGTGCACTGCCCTATGGGATTCCAAATTCCGGGCGGTTGTGATACAGGCTGGAATCAAACCAGGGTCTGTAGTGAAGCCTCTAGCACTGTGATGCAGGGTCTTAGACCGCTGCGCCACTTGAGAGCAGACATGTGACAAGCAACAAAAAATGCTTCTATAATAAAGCTGGTAAGTCTTCATTTACCAAATGACATAACAAAAATGCAAGTGCAAAAATGTATTGTGGTTGAAGTAACGTGCTTTTCAATGGCTACATCCAATTAGCAAACATCACTAACTTCAGAATGCAAACAGAACTTCCCAGAATGCAAACCAAAACTTTATTAAAGGTTGAACATATAGTTATTTTTAAATTGAGGCTAGCAAAAAAAAAGTTAACCATGTTGTTAAAATACTTCAGCAACCTTAGTTCAACACCTAGTGAACTAATCAAGAGATTTTTGCCTTTTGGGAAGGCTAAACGAGGTATATTTCAGCCATAATCCGAGGCCTAGAGGAAGTTGTGTATTGCTGGTTGCTTGATTAATCATTCAACTTTGACAATTTTCTGATTTTTAAGAGGGGGTGTCAGTTAATAATTTCGTTTAATTTGTATGGCCTAAATTAATGAATGTATGAACTAGTATATGTAAGAAATCAATCTAGATAGATACTGTAGATGAAATGACCATATCAGTGGATTTAGATATAAATGTAACTATATAAATCAATATATGTCATCTTGATTGAAAAGTTTGGATATGTCCACGTGACCTTGGGTACCAGTCTAATGTCTTCTCTGAACCTGCACCACCTCTTGTTTGCTATTGAATCCCCAGCCTCCAAAACAAACACTCTAAACTGAATTTCATTTGTTCCGCCCCAGAGTTAATGACTTCCTGAATACATCAGTTTTATTTTGTGTCCTTTTCTTGTTCTTCTCGCTAAATCAAATACTGCGTTTTACTTGCATTTTACCAGCAGTGTCTTCTGAGTGACTGGCACATTGTGGGCCAAGGAAAACAGGCTGCCAGACAGAACCAACATTGACTTAACATCGACTTCCCTCGTTCCACGAGGGCCCGGACAGAGGGGAAGGAGAGAGAGAGTGGGTCTTGGTGCCAGTGCATTCACCCTGCTGCCCCTGAATACGCCACTAAATTGGGTCTGGCTCCTCCAAGGACGACTATGTTTGGCCAGATGTTCATCACCAAGCAGGGCCCTGGATGGACTTCGCACTATAGATGTAGACCCACATCATCCAATAGGAAAAGGAAACCGACCCTGTATTAGGCCAACAGCAGTTACACATTTGACGGCACCTAATTCACACATGTTCGATGAAACACTGGGTGTTAATATCCAGATAGGAAATATGCTGTGTGTTTACTGAATATGACAGATAAAGTATAGTGCCTTTCACAACTAAATCATTCTTAAAGAAATCAGCAGAACAGGACATCTGTTTCTGTGTTCACTGTCGAGAGGTTGTCATTTCCTGTCACTGAACAGTTGGACACGGTTTTTCACCTTCTCCTTTCTTTTGTCTGTTGTTTTCTACTTTTTCTTGGCACAGTTTCATGGTGAACTGGGTGATTACTTAATTTAGTTTGAACAGCCGCAAAACATTTTGATTGTGAACTGGGTGATTTTTTATTTAGTTTTATTTATTTCACCTTTATTTAACCAGGTAGGCCAGTTGAGAACAAGTTGTCATTTACAACTGCGACCTGGCCAAGATAAAGCAAAGCAGTGCGACACAAACAACAACACAGAGTTACACATAAAAAAACTTACAGTCAATAACACAAAAAAAATAAAAATAGTAGGGAGGTAGGCAATAAATAGGACATGGAGGTGAAAATAATTACAATTTAGCATTAACACTGGAGGGATAGATGTGCAGATGATGATGTGCAAGTCGAGATACTGGGGTGCAAAAGAGCAAGAGGGTAAATAATAATATTTGAATGAGGTAGTCGGTTGTGCTATTTACAGATTGGCTGTGTACAGGTACAGTGATCGGTAAGCTGCTCTGACAGCTGATGCTTAAAGTTAGAGAGGGAGATATAAGACTCCAGCTTCAGAGATTCTTGCAATTCGTTCCAGTCATTGGCAGCAGAGAACTGGAAGGAAAGGCGGCCAAAGGAAGTGTTGGCTTTGGGGATGACCAGTTGAATATACCTGCTGGAAAGCGTGCTACAGGTGGGTGTTGCTATGATGATCAGTGAGCTGAGATAAGGCGGGGCTTTACTTAGCATAGACTTATAGATGACCTGGAGCCTGGTTTGGTGACGAATATGTAGCGAGGGCCAGCCAACGAGAGCATACAGGTCGCAGTGGTGGGTAGTATATGGGGCTTTGGTGACAAAACGGATGGCACTGTGATAGACTGCATCCAGTTTGTTGAGTAGAGTGTTGGAGGCTATTTTGTAAATGACATCACCGAAGTCAAGGATCGGTATGATAGTTAGTTTTACGAGGGTATGTTTAGCAACACGAGGCTTTGTTGCGAAATACGAAGCTGATTCTAGATTTAATTTTGGATTGGAGATGCTTAATGTGAGCCTGAAAGGAGAGTTTATAGTTACTTAAATTATTACTTCATTTAGTTTCAACAGCCGCAACACATTTTGATTGTTAACTGGGTGAATTCTTAGTTTAGTTTCAACAACAGCAACACTTGTTGATTTGTCACTATGGTGATGCCCCCTCTATCGGAATCCACCAGGCACTACCAAAGCAGTGCCATAACATCGGCTGCTCAAACAGTGAGCTATAGACGGACACTTCTGTCCTACTCTTAGAAATGACAGTTTTCCAGAGGTATGTATTTTAAAGTTGTATATGTTTATTGTGTCGGTGATTTCCTTGTGGGTAGTGTATTTTTGCGAATTGTTTCAAATAATTCAGGCTGTCATTGGTACTTCGTAATGTCGATTTTGTGAAAAGAACCATTCTATCTTGTTTCTCAGTCGTTGCTCAGTACTATTGTTAAACTAATGTACACTTACAGTAGATAGGCACATTTTCAGTATTACCTATCCCTCAAATGTATTCTCACTCTCCTCCTCACCCACCTCCTTTATCTTCTCCTCGACCTCCTTCCGTTCTCATCAGCCCATATCACGGTTGAGTAGAAGGGGAAATTCTATAAGAAAGCCTGTAATTGTTCATTATCTCACATAGATCTTACTGGGTCTCTGACATTTGATGAAATGAACGTTAATGTCGTTAAACCACTCTAACTGCGTTCATTATCCTGTTAAAGAAGAGTCCTAGTCGGAGAGAAAGACTAAGATCAGCTGAATGGGGCAATACACTGGTATTGTTGATATCCTTGTCATGGGAATGGAGAAAGGACCTCCTTTGTGAGTGTTACTGAGGCAACCATTACTTCTTAAAGAGGTTAGGTGAATGAATGATGGGGATCGTATCTGCTAGGTTTGCTCTGATACAATTATAGATGGAGAACAGAGTGGTTACCTTACAGATGTGGTAAATAAAACGTCAAAAATGTCTAATAAATACGTTGGGACCTTTTTCTAAACCCCCCTACTACCAGACACCCACATAAGTCGTCTCGTCAGAGCGCCGCCGGTGTGTGGGTTCCTCTGCAACCCCAGAAATAGATAGAGAGAGAGGGAGAGAGAGAGAGAGAGAGAGAGATTGAGAGAGAGAGAGAGAGAGAGATTGAGGGAGAGAGATGAAGAGTGAGGGGCAGAACAAAAGATGGAGAGAGAGAGATTGAGAGAGAGAGAGATAAAGAGAGAAAGAGAGAGAGAGAGGGAGAGAGAGAGAGAGAGAGAGAGAGCAAGAGAGAGAGAGAGAGAGATGAAGAGTGAGGGACAGAGAAAATAAAGTGTCTTTATTTGGAGAGAACGGCCAAACTACGTACAGTGGGTCAGAAAGAACGAAACCTCTCCTTTTTTCTCTCCCACTGTACCCTTCTGGAGACTGGCTGGCAGAGAGACAGAAGGGCCAGAGTTTTAAATGAAGCCTAGTACTGTGTTGGCAGGGCTGTGTGTGAACTGTGAGCTGAGTTCTCTCTGTCACACGGCAACTGTGATAAAACAGTAGAGCCATCACAAGCCATTTATTCTGTTGAGACGCATGCTCCACCACTAGACTGGTCCAAGATCAGTTTCTTCTGCTGTATTGCCAACTCTTATGGTCATTGTCACGCCTAACTGACAGCACAAACAGATCTGGGACCAGGCTAATCCACCACTTCCCTATTGAAACGTTGTAGACTATACACCACAGGAGGTTGGTGGGACCTTCATTGGGAAGGACAGGGTCGTGGTAATGGCTGGAGTGGAATAGGTGGAATGGTATCAAATACATGTGTTTAATGTCACTCCATTCGCTTTGTTCCAGCCGTTATTATGAGCCGTCCTCCCCTTAGCAGCCTCCACTGGTATACATATTAAATACCATAACCAACCCATGACACCATAAGGAATACATTTGAAAACCTGAGGTGCCACTTCATCTTTCACTTCCAGGGCTGTTTTGAGTATGGACAATACGGACAGTACAACCACAGCACATTATGTGACCATTGTGATATTCCTAGATGATCAGATGATATGCAGATGATCAACAACACATGGACTTCCCCTCACACTTGATATCTTCTGGGGTATGACAAAGAACAGGAGAGAGAGAGAGAGACAAAAATGAAGGGAGAATAGAGTTTGTTCTCCCATGTGGTTTTGGCCCTGCTCTACGAGGCTTGGAGACCGGCCAGTCTCTCTCCTGGCCCATGCTTTGATATAAATTGGGTTCATTATGTATGTGAATCTATTGTCAGTGAAAGAAACAATGTGCCTGCTGGAGGAAAGTGTGTTTGTGTGTGTGTGAGTGAGTGTTTGATAGAGTGTATGTATGAGATAGATAGTATGTGTGTGTCCATACGTATGTGCATCTGTATGTGTATGTGTGTATGTGTGTGTGTGTATGATGTGTGTGTGAGTGTGTGTGTGTGTGTGTGTATAAGTGTGTGTGTGCGTGTGGGCATGTGTGTGTGTGTGTGTTGGTCTCAGTGGAGGTTCTCTCTAGTCCTGCAGATAGCTTATGAGCTTTATGGGGACACAAACCCAGCTCTGTGTCACCTGATCACAGCACCGGCTGTGTGTGACAATCCCTCTGTAGGAGACATTTTCTCTGATCAGATCCCAGTTCTAGGCCCTGTACTCCTTTCCTGTCCTCTCTGCTCCTCCCTGCAGCTCTCCTTATGTAACACAGGAATAATATCTCTAACCAAACACCACCCCAGAGCCTAGAACCCTGCTCAGTCCACAGAGAATACAGGGAAATAGACAGAGGGAGGCACTGTAGAGAGAAAGAGAGAGAGAGAGAGAGAGAGAGAGAGAGAGAGGGGGAGGGAAAGAGGGAAAGAGGGAAAGAGGGAGGGAGAGAGAGGAGAGAGAGAGAGAGGGAAAGAGGGAAAGAGAGAGGGAGAGAGAGAGACAGGGAAAGAGAGAGGGAAAGAGAGAGGGAGAGAGGGAGAGAGAGAGAGAGGGAAAGAGAGAGGGAGAGAGGGAGAGAGAGAGACAGGGAAAGAGAGAGGGAGAGAGGGAGAGAGAGAGAGAGGGAAAGAGAGAGGGAGAGAGGGAGAGAGAGAGAGGGAAAGAGAGAGGGAGAGAGAGAGAGGGAAAGAGAGAGGGAGAGAGGGAGAGAGAGAGAGGGAAAGAGAGAGGGAGAGAGAGACAGGGAAAGAGAGAGGGAAAGAGAGAGGGAGAGAGAGAGAGAGAGAGAGAGAGAGACAGGGAAAGAGAGAGGGAAAGAGAGAGGGAGAGAGGGGAGAGAGAGAGAGACAGGGAAAGAGAGAGGGAAAGAGAGAGGGAGAGAGGGAGAGAGAGAGAGGGAAAGAGAGAGGGAGAGAGGGAGAGAGAGAGAGGGAAAGAGAGAGGGAGAGAGAGAGAGGGAAAGAGAGAGGGAGAGAGGGGAGAGAGAGAGAGGGAAAGAGAGAGGGAGAGAGAGAGAGGGAAAGAGAGAGGGAAAAAGAGGGAGAGAGAGAGAGGGACAGGGAGAAAACAACCCACCATGACCTTGTTTTGCACTCTCTCCACACCACCCTGGCATGCCCCCCACCTCCCCTACTCAGGACTAACCCCTGTGGAACAGTTAGGGCTATGGAGTTGCGACGGCGTGGAGGGGAGAGGAAGCCTTTTAGCCTTTTAGTGGTCTGCCGGGGTTCATTATGACTGAGATGTGGCTGGTGGGACTAACCTCAGCTCAGCATGGTTCCAAAGGTCGCTCCACTGCACGACGCTCCGGCGCCTGGGGTTCCTCCACACAGAAATGTTTCTTTGTGTCCTACAGCAATGATAGACAGAAACATGTACACACACGCACACACACACAGGCACGGCACGCACACGCACACGCACACACACACACACACACACACACACACACACACACACACACACACACACACACACACACACACACACACACACACACACACACACACACACACACTTCTCACCCATCCTTGAGTTAACCGTCAACCCTCCAGGAGGAACCCAGATGACATGAAATGCATGTGGCAGAGGGTTTGATAGTAGGGTCAACTAAGGTCGTGGGGTGAAAGGTCAAAGGTTGACTCTGTGGTTTTACTTCCACTTCTGGAAGGGATGGGCATCCCTCAGTGCTCAGGGATCATTATTTACAGTTTTTTTTCGATTGCTAAACGACAGTGGACACAACTGGAGTCACATGTGCAAAACTCTAACTACAGTCTTGCACAGCAGCAGTTCATGTGGACCAAACTCTAGTTCGTTTTTCATTGCTTGAACACAGTTTTCAAAACTCTACACACTTATCCCATGACTTTAACCACAACCTGCACAACACTGTGGATTTACAGCACTTTGTTCAAATGCTAACACACTGCTGTCAAAACTGTGAACCACACATTCAAAACGGAATAGATTTCAGCCTTGTGCCTTTCAAACACTGCTGATTGCAATTTCAGCTGAAAGGCTAAGCAGGTGTCTTATTTTAGACTTGTTAGTGAACACACACACATATTACAGTATATATAGGTAGAGCTCAGAAAGACTCATTTTGGAAATGGAACAAGGAAGATGGGTTCGTGGAGGGAGAAGGGTGGCAGGGAGAGGGCGGATGCGTGGAGGAAGACAAAGAAGACAAAGAGCTGTTATTTCAGATGAAATAAGGGCTACACTTATAGCCCATGTCGTGAACCATGGTCTCTCATTGAGAGAGGCAGGGTTGAGGGTGCAACCCAATCTGCAAAGATCCACAGTGGCATCTGTAATGCGAATTTTCCATCATGCAAACAGGTGAGAGTTACATCCTTACAGTAAATGAAAACATTACAGGAATCTATTTTGTATCGCAATTATAGAATATTTACACAGATATATATTACAGTAAGTTTGACTGTAAAATATATTTTTACAACAGGACCCAAAGGCTGCCCCCAACAGGGGGAAGAGGAAGAATATTTTCAGATGCGCAGGAAAATGCTATTGTAGACATGGTTGTTGTCAACAATGCAATAAAACTGTGGGAGGTTCAAGATAGAGTGCTGGCTGATAATGATATATTTGAAAATGTTAATTCTGTCAGCACAACAACTATTGCTCGAGTCCTAAAGAAACACCAAGTTACAATGAAACAGTTATACACTGTACCGTTCGAGAGAAACAGTGAACGGGTAAAAGAGCAAAGATACCAATATGTCCAGGTAAGAGGTTACGTACACAGCTATACAAAATATTTACAGTAAAAAAAAAACACTAGCATTTCTACAGTAAAACTGTGCACTTACTGTTTTTCAGAGAGTAATGGAGGTGGAAGCACTGGAAAGACCACATTCATTTGTATTTATCGATGAAGCTGGATTTAACCTTGCCAAAACACGGCGCAGAGGAAGGAATGTCATAGGTCAAAGGGCCACTGTGGAGGTTCCAGGCCAAAGGGGGGGAAATATCACCATGTGTGCTGCAATGGCCAATGATGGTTTGCTTCTCAACACACCACTCATTGGCCCATACAACACAGAAAGGCTTATAGTTTTCCTAGAACAGCTCTATGCTCAGCTAGTGCCAGCAGAACAGGGGGAGCCAGTAAGAAACCCCCAAGTTTTTGTCATAGTTTGCGATAACATTGCTTTTCACCACTCTGCAGCTGTCACAGATTGGTTTGCAGCACATCACAGATTTATGGTTTTGTACCTGCCTGCATATTCACCCTTCCTCAACCCAATAGAGGAGTTTTTCTCTGCCTGGAGGTGGAAAGTGTTTGGTCACCACCCACATGACCAAATGTCTCTTTTGGAAGCCATGCGTGCCGGATGTGAGGACACGAGTCCAGAGGACTGCCAGGGATGGATAAGGCACTCCAGAAGGTTCTTCCCCAGGTGCATGGCAAGAGAAAACATTAGATGTGATGTTGAAGAAAACCTGTGGCCTGATGCTAGAGAGAGGCAGGATTAGCCCCTCAATTATTTGTTCGAATTACAGTATGTACTTTTAGTTTCTACCTTTTTTTTCTCATGACTGTAATTCCGTAAATTACTACAGACTATTGAAGCAAACTGCTAATTTTCATTTACCTTAAAGAATTGTTATGTTCTAAAAATTTTATGTGAAAGAATGTCACTCTTTTCTTTGAAGAAAATATTACTTTGTATGAAGTCACTGAAATTGTTCAAACTGTAAAGATGAAAAGTTTGTATTTTCTGTATTGGTGTTTGATGCTAGTGTTTTTACTCTCAGTGTGTTCTGAGTGACAGTGTGTGTTATCTCAGTGAGGGTTGTGCATAGTGTTTGGCTGCACTGAGCGTGTTTTGAGCCATGTGTTAAGAGTTGTGTTGCTTGGAATGAGTTTTGCAGGTGATGTGAACTGTTTAGCTCAGGTGACTGTTGGTAGTGCAGACTGTAGTTAGAGTTTTGCACGTGACTCCAGTTGTGCCCACTGTCGTTTAGCAATCGAAAAAAACTGTAAGCAATAAGGCCAGAAGAGGTGTGGTATATGGCCAATATACCATGGCTAAGGGCTGTTCTTATGTGCGACACAACGCAGAGTACCTGGACACAGCCCTTAGCAGTGGTATATTGGCCATATACCACAAACCCCCGAGGTGCCTTATTGCTTTTAGAAATTGGTTACCAATGTAATTAGAACAGTAAAAGTTTTTTTTTTTTGTCATACTCGTAGTATATGGTCTGATGTAGCACGGCTTTCAGCCAATCAGCATTCAGGGCTTGATCCACCCAGTTTATAAATTCCCAGGAAGTCAAACACTAAACATACAGTGATCATGTATAATAAGGCACGTTGACTTTTCAGGAAAGTCAGAGCTAAGCTTTATATAAGCAGTACTCAGTACCGATTGCTACTGCCAAACCAGAACTGAAAATGCTTCACAAAATGTCATGCTATGCCCAATATAGTGCACTACTCTTGTCCAGAGTCCTGTGGGCCCTGGTCAAAAGAAGTACACTATATAGGGAATAGGGTGCAATTTGGGAAACAAACGGAATCTGGTGGTTAGAGTTCGAAACAAACAGAAATCAGAGATCAGAAATCGGCCTGTATAAATACTACCTCACTGGTTGTATACTCATATAACATCAAATAAAAGCCAACTGGAGATCAGACATCCTGCTGTATAAACACTTAACTACATCACTCAGTGTGTACTCATATAAAAACCCTAGGCCATTATTGCATCGTCAGAAGTGAGTGGGCCTTTCCTCTCTGTTCCTCTTCCAATGACCAGAAGAGCACGGACCAGAGAGAGGGTCAAACTCTCTCTCCCTTCAACTATCATGTTCCTCCATATTACAGCATTGAACCACGTGACACACACCCAATCACATCTGACAAGGTAAAGGAACTAAAGGCGCCAATGAACATTTCCCATATTGACCGAGCCACACTGATGTCATCAAGTATAGCCTATGACATCACTCTAATAGTGAGATATAAACATAGAATGACATATTAGAACTTAATAGGATCTCTGTGGTTTAAAAGGCTTGTGATTAACTCATGTAGGGAACACACAGAGAGAGTGGCCGTGGCACCAGTTCCCTCCAACTTTGAATCATGTGACACCCAACAACCAATCACTGACTAGAATAATAGGAGTCACAAAACAAAAAATACTTAATGAGCCATGCTGATGTAATAGGGTACACAATATTGTATGATGTCATTCCAATAGCATGTTTTAAAGGCCTCTGACTGGTGTGAAAAAGTGGACGGGGCAGACTCTGGCAGCAGAGGATGACGTCGTGGTTCTGTCCCTGTTCCAGCAGCATCGGCCAGTGACGACCACTCACTCTGACTGCTAATGAGGTTGACCTTTTTCCTGGGCAGGGGGCCTGGCTGGGTGTCGAGCTGCTCCTGGTACTGCCTGATGGAAATGTATTTGACACATTATGAAAGAGGAATGGGGAGCTTCAAGGGGAGTGAGTAAAGAGGGACAAAGAGGAAGATCAAGAAGAGGGATAGAGTGAGAGAAACAGAGAGGGATAGAGAGAGAAACAGAGAGGAATAGATAACATAGAGAGTGAGACAGAGAGAGAAACAGAGAGGGATAGAGAGAGAAACAGAGAGGAATAGATAACATAGAGAGTGAGACAGAGAGAGAAACAGAGAGGAATAGATAACATAGAGAGTGAGACAGAGAGAGAAACAGAGAGGGATAGATAACATAGAGAGTGAGACAGAGAGAGACAGAGAGGAATAGAGAAACAGAGAGGAATAGATAACATAGAGAGTGAGACAGAGAGAGAAACAGAGAGGAATAGATAACATAGAGAGTGAGACAGAGAGAAACAGAGAGGGATAGATAAACAGAGAGTGAGACAGAGAGAGAAACAGAGAGGGATAGAGAGAGTGAGAAACAGAGAGAGAAACAGAGAGGGATAGATAACAGAGAGTGAGACAGAGAGAGAAACAGAGAGAGATAGATAACATAGAGAGTGAGACAGAGAGAGAAACAGAGAGGGATAGAGAGTGAACAGAGAGAATAGAGTGAGAGAAACAGAGAGGGATAGAGAGAGAAACAGAGAGGAATAGATAACATAGAGAGAGAAACAGAGAGGGATAGATAACATAGAGAGAGAAACAGAGAGGAATAGATAACAGAGAGTGAGATAGAGAGAGAAACAGAGAGGGATAGATAACATAGAGAGTGAGACAGAGAGAGAAACAGAGAGGGATAGATAACATAGAGAGTGAGAGAGAGAGGAATAGATAACAGAGAGTGAGATAGAGAGAGAAACAGAGAGGGATAGATAACACAGAGAGAGAAACAGAGAGGGATAGATAACAGAGAGGAATAGATAACATAGAGAGTGAGACAGAGAGAAACAGAGAGGGATAGAAACAGAGAGGGATAGACAGAGAGAGAGAGGAATAGACAGAGAGAGAGAGGGATAGATAACATAGAGAGTGAGACAGAGAGAGAAACAGAGAGGGATAGATAACAGAGAGAAACAGAGAGATAGAGAGAGAAACAGAGAGGAATAGATAACAGAGAGTGAGATAGAGAGAGAAACAGAGAGGGATAGATAACACAGAGAGTGAGACAGAGAGAGATAAACAGAGAGGATAGATAGATAACAGAGAGGAATAGATAACAGAGACAGAGAGAGAAACAGAGAGGGATAGATAACATAGAGAGTGAGACAGAGAGAGAAACAGAGGGATAGATAACATAGAGAGAAACAGAGAGGAAGAGATAGAGAGAGAAACAGAGAGGATAGATAACAGAGAGTGAGATAGAGAGAGAAACAGAGAGGGATAGATAACATAGAGAGTGAGACAGAGAGAGAAACAGAGAGGGATAGATAACATAGAGAGTGAGACAGAGAGAGAAACAGAGAGGGATAGATAACATAGAGAGTGAGACAGAGAGAGAAACAGAGAGGGATAGATAACATAGAGAGTGAGACAGAGAGAGAAACAGAGAGGAATAGATAACATAGAGAGTGAGATAGAGAGAGAAACAGAGAGGGATAGATAACATAGAGAGGAGATAGAGAACACAGAGAGGATAGATAACATAGAGAGAGAGAAACAGAGAGAGAAACAGAAGGGATAGATAACATAGAGAGTGAGACAGAGAGAGAAACAGAGAGGAATAGATAACAGAGAGAGTGAGATAGAGAGAGAAACAGAGAGGGATAGATAACATAGAGAGTGAGACAGAGAGAGAAACAGAGAGGGATAGAGAGAGAAACAGAGAGGAATAGATAACATAGAGAGTGAGACAGAGAGAGAAACAGAGAGGGATAGAGAGAGAAACAGAGAGGAATAGATAACAGAGAGAGTGAGACAGAGAGAGAAACAGAGAGGGATAGATAACATAGAGAGTGAGACAGAGAGAGAAACAGAGAGGAATAGATAACAGAGAGTGAGATAGAGAGAGAAACAGAGAGGGATAGATAACATAGAGAGTGAGACAGAGAGAGAAACAGAGAGGAATAGATAACAGAGAGTGAGACAGAGAGAGAAACAGAGAGGGATAGATAACATAGAGAGTGAGACAGAGAGAGAAACAGAGAGGAATAGATAACATAGAGAGTGAGACAGAGAGAGAAACAGAGAGGGATAGATAACATAGAGAGTGAGACAGAGAGAGAAACAGAGAGGAATAGATAACAGAGAGTGAGATAGAGAGAGAAACAGAGAGGGATAGATAACACAGAGAGAGAAACAGAGAGGGATAGATAACATAGAGAGAGAAACAGAGAGGGATAGATAACATAGAGAGAGAAACAGAGAGGAATAGATAACAGAGAGTGAGATAGAGAGAGAAACAGAGAGGGATAGATAACACAGAGAGAGAAACAGAGAGGGATAGATAACATAGAGAGATAGAGACATAGAGAGAAACAGAGAGGAATAGATAACAGAGAGTGAGATAGAGAGAGAAACAGAGAGGGATAGATAAGATAGACAGAGAGAAACAGAGAGGGATAGATAACAGAGAGGATAGAAGAGAGAGAAACAGAGAGGGATAGATAACATAGAGAGAGACAGAGAGAATAGATAACAGAGAGTGAGATAGAGAGAAGAGAGGGATAGATAACATAGAGAGTGAAACAGAGAGATAGATAACAGAGAGAGATGAGACAGAGAGAGAAACAGAGAGGAATAGATAACATAGAGAGTGAGACAGAGAGAGAAACAGAGAGGATAGATAACATAGAGAGTGAGACAGAGAGAGAAACAGAGAGGAATAGATAACAGAGAGTGAGATAGAGAGATGTGATTGGATTTTGAGGGACTGTCATGAGGGGAGGACGGTGAGAAAGTAGATAAACATTGAAGGGATTGAGAGACAGCACAGAAGAGTGAGATTATGATTTTACTGGACAAAGCCATGTTATTCTCTGCAGGACTAAGGGAAAATGAATTTGCACTCACCGCTCGTTCCATAGATCACACTTTTGGAATAACCTTCACAAAAAACATACATGTCAAAATGAAATGTTTTATACAAATGATGCTTTTCTCGAGTTAGAGATCTTTGGGCAAATGTTATTGTTTATCTTTCTGCTGAATTCATTAGGAAATCTTTTCATTGATTTAGAAGAGTTGAAGAGCTATCATTCTACTTACTTAACCTGCGGATGGCAACACACACACGCATGCAAACGCAAACGCACACACGCACACACACACACACACACACACACACACACACACACACACACACACACACACACACACACACACACACACACACACACACACACACACACACACACACACCACTGGCCAAGGTAGCATTTCACCTCCTGGCAGTCGCAGTGTCGGGCGGGACAGTGAGGAGATTATGATTGAATGTGAAAAGTGATCTGTTCTGGGGTGGGTGGCTTTCTAATAAAACAAGCCTTTCACTGCTCACTGTGTGTGTGTGTGTGTGTGTGATATCCCTGAGAAGACCAGCTTTCATTCCTGCAGGGAAGGGAGACACACTGTTCAGGGTGGAGTACAGGCCTGGGTTACCAACGTAGTGCTGTAGGTCACAAGTAGAAGCTTATTGGAGGTTAAGAATCCAAAATGAATCCAAAATAATGAAGGGAATCTCTAATGATCACAACCTATGTCACCATGAAATCACAATGACTGGGTGACTGTACCTATGATACAGGACAGTTTGTAACTGAATGACAGTCAGGTCAAATGGGGGACTTCTGCATGCCTCTGATTTAGCAGGGGGTTCATTAGGGCACACACTGGAAAATATTAAGAAGTCCAGGTAGTCCCTCCCTGTTTCGGCCCATTATCTTCCATTTGGTGGCTTGTGAACATGTCCCAGGTCTGGGTTTTGAGACAGGACCGTGGAGGGAAGGGGGAAACATGCACGCCTGACCGTGGGGGGAAGGTGGAAACATGCACGCCGGACCGTGGGTGGAAGGGGGAAACATGCACGCCTGACCGTGGGGGAAGGGGGAAACATGCACGCCTGACCGTGGGGGAAGGGGGAAACATGCACGCCTGTCTGTGTGGGGGAAGGGGGACACATGCACGCCTGACCGTGGGGAGAAGGGGGTAACATGCACGCCTGCCCGTTTGGAGAATCGGATTCGTTGGCACCTGCAGTGGGCAAGGACCAGCCCCAGACAGACCCTACAGGCAGGATATTTGTGGTGCAACTCACATGCCAAAATATCACTGACGCAACTGGGAGAAAGTCAACCAACGGACCACCTATTATGTCTGCGGTGTGGTACGGAGACAGCCTGGTGAGAGAGAGGACGGGCCTGTGGTTTACAGAATGGTCCAAACGGACCAGAATAAGATCATCAATGTGATGGATTATTGACCATTGGTTTGACCGCTGCATTGCTCGTTCTGTTAGAGATTTAAGGGATTCTCTGAGACCAGTGTTCTCATTTCTACCTTGTCAAAATTCCAGGAGAGAGAGAGAGGGACATTTATTTTCCTAGTCCCTTCCCCTTTATCCTTCCTTCTCTCATTCCTCCCTCCCTCCACTCAGTCCTTCTCCTTTCTTCTCTCATTCCTCCCTCCACTCAGTCCTTCTCCCTCCTTCTCTAATTCCTCCCTCCACTCAGTCCTTCTCCTTCCTTCCCTCATTCCTCCCTCCACTCAGTCCTTCTCCTTCCTTCCCTCATTCCTCCCTCCACTCAGTCCTTCTCCTTCCTTCTCTCATTCCTCCCTCCACTCAGTCCTTCTCTTTCCTTCCCTCATTCCTCCCTCCACTCAGTCCTTCTCCTTCCTTCTCTCATTCCTCCCTCCCCTCAGTCTTTCTCCTTCTGTCCCTCATTCCTCCCTCCCCTCAGCCCTTCTCTTTCCTTATCTCATTCCTCCCTCCCCTCAGTCCTTCTCTTTCCTTCTCTCATTCCTCCCTCCCCTCAGTCCTTCTCCTTCCTTCCCTCATTCCTCCCTCCCCTCAGTCCTTCTCTTTCTGTCCCTCATTCCTCCCTCCACTCTGTGCTTCTCCTTCCTTCCCTCATTCCTCCCTCCACTCAGTCCTTCTCTTCCTTCCCTCATTCCTCCCTCACCTCAGCCCTTCTCTTTCTGTCCCTCATTCCTCCCTCCACTCTGTGCTTCTCCTTCCTTCCTCATTCCTCCCTCCCTCAGTCCTTCTCTTTCTGTCCCTCATTCCTCCCTCCACTCAGTCCTTCTCTTTCCTTCCCTCATTCCTCCCTCCACTCAGTCCTTCTCTTTCCTTCCCTCATTCCTCCCTCCACTCTGTCCTTCTCTTTCCTTCCCTCATTCCTCCCTCCACTCAGTCCTTCTCTTTCCTTCCCTCATTCCTCCCTCCACTCAGTCCTTCTCTTTCCTTCCCTCATTCCTCCCTCCACTCAGTCCTTCTCTTTCCTTCCCTCATTCCTCCCTCCACTCTGTCCTTCTCTTTCCTTCCCTCATTCCTCCCTCCACCCTGTGTGTAAAAACAGAGTGTTTCCCCCCAGGATAGGACTAATCCTATAGTAGATGGAGTGAGGGCACCACATGCTGCAGATGTCTCAGCTTCTTTCAGCTGCAGCCTACCATGTTTAGTCTTGCCTCGTCAGCACTTCTTGAACCAGGTCCAGAAAAGCTTTTAATCTCCCATAATTCTGGGCTTCCTTTGCATCCTGGAGCTGCTCTCTGCCCAACTGGAGCTACCAAGGACACTTCCCCACAGCCGCGATAGAAAGCAAAGTGAAAATTATACCATTTGAACATATCCATTTACAAAAAGTCAGGAGATGCCTCTCACAAGACCAACTACTTTAGAATGCATCTGAGAAATTATACACATCATCATTTGATACATATTTATTTGCATACTGTATCTTGTGGTGAGTGTCCAATAGAGGCAATATATTATGGACAGGACTTTCCCTATCTCACTCCTGTGTCTGCTCATCATGGCAGGCTGGCACAGTTTTGAATTTGACTTAGATATTATTCTGTACCCATGTCACTGTGGCATCTCTCTCTCTCTCTCTCTCTCTCTCTCTCTCTCTCTCTATTTGAATAGAAAAACAAAATATGTGGTATACTGGCAGGGAGAAGCTTTAGGGGGTTTCCCTGGCCTTGTGGTCATAGTCTCTGGCGCCCCAGTCAAAACACACAACTCACATTCATAGTTCTAATAACATCACATGCATGTAAAACTCAATTTCATCCCCAATATCCAATTCAGTTGACTCAACATCAAAATCAGTTGATTAATACAAAATGTCATTATGTTTTTATTTGATTTGAAAAGACATATCGGTGACTTGTTGCG